>NC_141759.1:10707243-11007243 GCF_982258835.1 Parasteatoda tepidariorum
ACAAAAAGAATTCGACTAATGAAAAAGCATTCTGACAGAGATCCATGAACAAGACGTGCCATCCTGTATAATTGGGTACTAAATATTAATTGAAAATTGTATGAAAACAGTTTTCTTTTTTAAATTAGTGGTAGGAAGAAGTTGAGTAAATTAAATTTATAAAGTTTGGAAGATGGTTTAAATTTTGGATGTATGGATTGTATATGGCTATCATGTAAAAGCTTAAATTTTAGGGTTTAAAAATTTGTTTCTACCGTTTTTAAACATTGAACTACTGTTTTTAAACAAGTGCCTATTTTCTATGAAGAAATCAATCGTGATGATTTATGAATGAGGAAGTTCATTCTGAATGAAAAATGTTAACCAGTATAAGGTTAGATTTTTCGTGTAAGCAAACCATCTAGTAGAAAGTAGGCGTTAATTTTTCTAGCATATAAAGTTTTAAAAATGAGTTCATAAAAAGTGGAAAAAAAATCGTAATTTAAAAACATTTTAGTCATTCAACAACAGATAACAGGCATTGAAAGTACAAAAAAAGAAAAAAATTAAATGTAAAATAATATTATTTTCCCGCTATCGGGTATTTTTATTGTGCTCCAATTTCCAAATTTTATATTAAAATAGCTACCAATATATTTTTAAAGAATTAAAGTATATATAAATATAAAAACAATGAACATCATAAAATACCTTTCATGAGATACTAGCACTCGGGGAGTTCTACTTCAGTGTAGTTTTATTCCCTGGGTAAGAATTTAATATTCAGCAGTGTCAAATTCTAATGTTAGGAGATTTCTCATACACGCATTTCTATATAAAACGTCGGTCCGTTGTTAACGCGACCGAAGAGTAAAATAAGTATTAAACAAATGAACAATTTAAGGTAGAGCAATCCCGAGGTTTTTAAGAACTATTATTTTGAATTTCAGACAATGTGTAATAGTTGCATTTTTTGATAAACTTGATTTTTTTTCCTTTTTTTTAATACAAAAGTAGGTGTTAAAAATTGAATATTGGGAAAGTTTGAGCTCCTAAAAGAATTCTTTGACTGCAAAAAAGTTCGAGGACAATTTCTTTAAAAATGAAATTTAAGATGTTTAAAGGGGTTTATTTAACACTAGATTTACGAACGTTTCTTATATACCCATCTCTACGAACACGCATCAATTTGACGTATGAACGAATACATATAACAGCACTTACAGAGAAGTCAACTTGCTCCGGGCAGCAACTACAGTGGTGGCCAAAAGTGTGGACATTTTTTGAAAGTTTCATGTTTTTCAACTTTGTGTGCTTGTAGAATGTATTAATTTTCACTTAAATACATATCTCATATTTTCATAATTATTATAACCACATGGACCATGAATCATATTTTTTGAGACAATATCGTGCAAGTCTTTATCAATTTCAATGTCTGGTATTTATGCAAAGATGATTTCATCAATTCTGTTTGGTGCTATCTTTTCCATCATCCGTATTAAAATATGCGCATGTGGTAAACCTCTTTTTTGCCATTCAATGGAATACATCCAACAGCGCGTCTCTCCAAATACATGGTGTTTGACAATAAAATCTATTAAAGATTTTATCTTTTGTTTAAATACACGTGCAGAAATATCGTGACGATCTGATGGCGATTGTCCAGTTAATAGAAGCTCCTTTATTTCATCCCATGCTGGGTTGCATGTAAATGTGATGAAAAAATCTGGACTACCATATGCACGAACATACGTCATTGCATCTTGTGAATATTCAGGCATGTGTCTTGGGCTGCCTGCATATGTGGATGGTAAAATGACAATTTTTCCAAATTCACTGAGATTGCAATAATTTACAACTGCATTACGCAAATGGATGTACTCTTCAGAACGCAATTTGACTTGATTTAGTCGTATGTAGAGGAGTCTTTCACTTTCTATTTTTGCATACATGTCAACAATGTATTGATGAAATAATTGTCTGCATTTCAATATATGATTATCAGCATTCTCACGAATCATCATTCGATATGCATAATAATGCATAGCACTGACCTTTTTGTTAATGTCCACATTAGTTGTAGGATTTCTCATGTTAATATTAAAATGATATCCATCCTCTCCTTGCCAAAATAGAATGGGATATTGTAATGCATCATACGAACGATGCGTTTCTGATACTTTCTGGACGTCACCAATTCTACAGTGAAGAATTATGTCGCGAGAATTAAATTCTTCACCAACTATGACAATTGCTACTTCATCGATCGTTGATGCGTTGAATTGTCTTCGATGTTAACCAAAACCAACAGGTGTTTTATCTGCCTTTATTATTACTTTGTAATCGTCAGATGGCATTTGTTCAATGGCGGTGGTTTTAAATAATTTAATTAATTCATTATGTTGTTCAAACAAATTCTGTGATTCAGCGACAATCTCTCGTTTAGTACTCATATTCAGTTGACACCGTCTGTTGATTTGTTCGTCAGTATTTCCCATAAAATATATCTGAAGATATTTGTGATCAGCATTTGTCAAGTGTAGTAGTGATCCAGCATGGTGATAAATTTGCGCTTGTACTTTAAATGTTGGCATATAATTTGCGCTAACGATATTTGTTGCTCCGAACGATGTCATTTGGAAGCATGAATTGTACTTGCGTATATTTTTCAACAAAATTTTTTTGATTGACTTGTTTCACCTGATACTAAAGTTAATAATGGTGAACGCAAGTCTGGTAACTTTACTTTTCCACCTGCACCGCACATTCCTGGTGTTTCATTTTCAAATTTTAGAGCACCACAATACATACCTTTTTCATCCATTTTTCCAATAATTACACTTAGATGAAGACTGTAATTGTAAAGGGGATTGTAATTGAAACCACATAAATTCAAATCAGTATGTATCGTTCGTATTGTCCGTGTCCCGCGAATTCGATTCCTTTGCTGTCTTGTTTGTCTCTGTTCATTCGTTTCTAATGATCGAGCTAGATCAGTGCGATCTCGATCTCTTTCTTGCCTAGTTTTTCTCTGCTCACTTGTATCTGAAGCTCGTTCTTCTCTTCTCCTTTTTGCTTGATTTGTAGATAGACCAATGGCCCTTCGCTTTGGTGGCATAATTGAGGAGTTAAATAAAACGTATTTCCAAAAAATATTAATAATTTTCACGTATTAATTATTTATTCTCGTATTAATAATTGCAAAAGTTTTTGACATCCTAAAAACAACCTACAAACGTATTACATCCTATAAAAAATAATAGGAGCTGCCATCATCAGTAATTATAAAGTAGGAATAATACAGAATATGATATCACTCGAATAATACAAATTATAACAATAATACAAACAATCTCAGGTGCAGGAATCTAGCAAATATTACATTATGTCATACTGCTAAGTTGAATTTCAAACGTCATTACTAATTAAATGTTATTTTGATATTTTTTGAACGAAATTTGCTTTTGCCTTGATATTTATTAAACAGCTTTCACAATTCGCGATCGCAACGCTCGAGTACGCCCTCTAGCGGGAGACTGAAAATAACGGACATTAGTTCCCACATAACCATTGGCAATGACGGACGCCATTTTCTTAGCAGCAAATAAGAAGCAAAATTTCCCTAAGGAAAAGGTAGAACTTCTTGAAAAAAATAACCAGAACATGCCAAACATTGAAGCAGAACACGCCAATCAGTTGAAGAGCAATTTCTGAATAAATTTTACCTTTCTATTACCAACATCATAACTTCCAATTTCATGATCACTTGCTGTTACAGATGGATGTATTACGGTAAAATAATTTTTTCTGTCTTCAATTCATTACAAATTAAATTGAAGTCAACATTGCTTTCGTCATACCAATGAATAAAGTGAATTCAGAACTTACAGAATTGTAATAGTTATAGAATATTCTTCTTCTTTATAGAATAGTATATATTTCTGCATCTATATAATTCGGAAAACAACATTAAAGAATCATCCGAACTACTTGAAATGGTTTCATATGTGCTGAATATTAATAATTTTTTATCGTTTTCTTGGTAAGTATTTTTTAGTTTTGAAAGAATAATTTCAACCAGAATTCAGCTATTCTGTTTTAAAGCTACATATACAAATTCATATCGAGATCCTACAATTATAAAATTGTGTGTGGTATTATATCTAAAAGTAATTAAGGGATAATCTATGCATATATTATTTGAAAATAAAATTTTCAAACGAAGAACATTTCATTTGGAATTCTGCGGATTTCTAAAACAGGTGAGTGTTATGAATTTTATAATAAAAAATTTTCTTGCAAATATTTTTTTTCGTATTTGATGATAGTTCTCTACAGAATGGATTTTTACGTCTGATTAAGAACTATAAGAATTAAAAAAAAAAGAAGCAACATGAAAGTTTTTATTTCAATATAAAGAATTTTTAAAATCGTTTTTTATCCTAAGAATTCTTTATTTAACGTCTTTTAGTTTATAATTTTTTGATAAAAATTGTTGTCAAAATACTTTTATTGAAAAATTAAATGGTATAACATTATGTGTTTATGTATACTTCTTGTATATTCTAATGTTTGAAGTAATATGTTTCAGAAAAGTATGGAATAAAAATTCGGTACTTACGTATTAACGCCACCGCCACTACAGATTTGGCGGTTTTTAAGTGCCGCCAATCTACACTTAAAATTTTTGCGACAAATCATAAAATAAAACACTTTATTTCAAATCAAAGTAGTCAATCGGATTTCGGTGGAAAACGGACCGATATAGAGTTTAGTATA
The DNA here is from genome assembly GCF_982258835.1 of Parasteatoda tepidariorum. Classification (NCBI taxonomy): domain Eukaryota; kingdom Metazoa; phylum Arthropoda; class Arachnida; order Araneae; family Theridiidae; genus Parasteatoda; species Parasteatoda tepidariorum. Next base: position 10,712,005 of record NC_141759.1, read on the forward strand.
GATTCAAAACAATAATATCGCCGTATGAACTCTGAAAAATAAGATTCCAAATGAAATAACATTTTCAAACGTGCGTTTACCAAGATAAAGTTTCATGTCGTGGGAATTGGTACATTTTCAATTTTTGAAAATTGAAAAAGTAAAATTGCGTCTTGTTTTGTTTTCGGCAAATCCCAAAGATGAATTTTCGTAGCACTAAAAAATGGCGACAAAAAAGAATTGTTTTTTTTTGTTGTTTTTTTTTGTTTCGTCAGCATTCTTTCTTTTACATTTTTTAGTTTCTAAATAATGATTTTTATTGAAACTTGAAATTTTTTGATAAAAATTGTTGTCAAAAAACTTTTTTTACGAAATTAAATTTCATAAAATTATGAGGCTTATGTATACTTTTTGTTCATTTAAATTTTTGAAGTAATACGATTCTTAAAACTATGTAATGTAAAGTTTAAATAGGCTTTTCACGTTATATCATTAAATTTAGTAAAACTATTTCTCGGGCATTAGGTTTTAACTCTAATAAGAAGAAACATATATTTTTTCTGTTTATTTACAAATATTTTTCCGATGTGGTTTAGATGTTCTTTCTCTAAAAAAAAAAAGATACCATTTTGTTTTCGTTTGCATAAGAAAGAATATCAAACATTTTTCTTTTTTAAATTTAATTAGCCACACTAAAGAAGGAACGTTGCAATGCTGCAAGCTACATTAAAGACGTCTTTAGAGTAACTGAATGACTGTTCATATGGAAATCGCAGGTATTCGTCTCATACAACAACGCCCCCTATAGTTCGTTGCGATCGCGAATACTAAATCCGTCATACGACCAATAATTAAGAAATCTATTCTCGTTGATTTTACTTGCCTGTGCTCACCTGACATATGCTCGAATTATAATTAAATATTAAAGTACTATAAGTAATTTACTTTTCTAAATGAATTGAGCTATAAGATAGAAAATATCACTGTTGTTATTTTCAATATATTTGAAAACTGAATAGTTTATAGCAAAATTTAAAACAATGGCTAACTTTTGACCAATCAGAAAATTCCATTTCGATTTTCGCTCATGCCGCTGGAACGGCTTTTCGCAGAATGTTCTAATATCGACAGTGACCTTCCTCGTGCTTTGAACTATCTCTATGCCAAGTTTCATAGCATTTGGACGGTTGGTTTAGGAGTCTATAAAAGACAGACAGACACACATTCATTTTTATATATATAGATTTAAACAAACAGTTTAAACCTTTAAACGATACATAACTTAAAAAAAAAATTTAATGAACCCAGGATGAAAAAGCTAACTTTCTGCTATATTAGTAAAACAAAGTGAAATACAATTAGAAGTAGGTAAATATTTATTTTTATCAAAAGAAAAGGAAATACTTAAAAGTGAATACAAAACTTGACGATTTTGAGTTAAGTTTGGCGAATATTTATTTAGCCAACCTCATACCTTTATTTATTGGGTTTTATACCGCACAAACACTCAAAATTGTTAAATAAATTATTAAATGCTATTTAAAGGTCATGTTTTAAATAAATAAATACAGTTTGCATTGAAAATTCTTATATTTGATACATAGTTAGAACTGAACAATTCAAGTAACCCAGAAAAATCATTCACTCATTCATTTTTAAAGAAACAGAAAAAAAAACTTTCAGGAACAAATTATAACAGCTCAAGGTCATATATCCATTGCGTATATAAGTACATAAATTCAATAAGGTATAAATTAAAGAGTATTTTCCTCATGTAATCGAGCTCCACGTCCAGGTTCACATTTACGTTTTCTGCAGTTTATTACCCGTTTCTTCTTTCTTTTGAGATCTGATTGAAATCTTAACAATAGAAAGCCCTTTTTTTAAACTGTTTGTTCAATATATCGCTAGACAATTACCCATACCACCAATTTAAGTATCTATATGGGCTTCAAACACAAACCCCAATGTTAACACTATGTAAACATGTTTGTTCCATAATGGCGGACAGTTTCGTTCCCACTATAGAGGAGCCTTAGATCTAGGTACCTGTCTTTCGACACCTACCTCTTTATTCACGTTTGTTACCATAAAGAAATGGAAAAATGATATTGAATGAGTTGATATCAGGACAGTGGCGTAGGTTTAAGGATGAAACCCTCTCCGAAATGAAACATTACTTGATTAATGTACGCAAAAAATCTGCAGAAATAAATTAAATAATTATTTTTTTTCTAAATAATATCAAATGATTTATTAGAAAATTTGCTAGCATTTAAACACAGCCATTTAAAACATCGAAATTCTAAATTCAGATTTTTAATCAATGTCTTCAAAAACCTTTTAATGAGAATTTAAGAAAATCTATATGAAGTATGAAATTTTAGCCAGTTTTCTTTCCTGAAATACGACCACCGCACAGAGGTTCTGTGTCTTTTAACTAGCAGGATTGACATCAGTATAGCCCAGCCATCTGGAGTGGACCTTAAAAAATATTCAATCAGAATGGCTTTTCATCAATTAGAAGATTATAGAGATCTAATCTTCTGATAGAGAAATGTATAAAGAATAGATTCTGAAGAAATGACCCCTCTTTTAATTTGCAAAATTGAGTTAATTTGTGTAAAATTGAGATTATAGATTGATTTTGTTTGTTGAAATTTATAGGTGATTTGTCAAAACTTAGGCAATAAATATAATTGATAACCAGAGAATGGCACACAAAAAAGTTTTGACCTGAAATTTGCTTATAGTCACGGGAAAATGTTAAATATAATGTTTCCTAAAAGATAGTTACAAATCAAGCCTTTTAAGCAAGGCAAAGTCAGTAGCATTTCAATGCAGCTATAAACAGGGGCTATAAACAGAAGGGGAGGAGCAACTGATGAAGTTGCAGTTATAGATCTCTTAGCCGTCTAAACGTTTCCGGGGTACACCACGAGGAGGTGGATCTATAATCGTACCCCTTGTTTTTTTTTTGTTTTTTTTTTATTTATAAGTTTATATCATAATATTTAAGTATAATATTTTTATTGTTTTTTAGTTAATTGTTAAATTTTTTTTTTTACGTAATGAAACTATTTTTTTATTGTATTACCAGTAATGCAGTTTTTTATAATTTAAGTTCTCTCAATCTTATTTTTTTTATTATTTTTTTTTTTTGCAAAAATATCTATTTGATTCATACAGTTTTTCTTTCTACATTTTTGTTGTTCTTAATCTTTAATATCCATTCAGCAGAATCATATCTATCTAACCATTTCGTTGACATAATTTTTTTTAAGCACAGGACTGTTCTTTTTTCTGGAATAAAGTTTTCTTCTCTGTCATTCAAGCATCTCACAATCTTTATCATCCTTACAGAAAAATGACTTAATATAATTTTCTTTCATGACAGGAACAAAATAGCTTTTTCAAAGAAGAGTAAAACCTTTTCTCTTTTTCTTTTCTTATTTTAGTCAATTGCCTTTCATTGAGTTAATTTTTTTAAGTACAATTTTTTTAAAAAATTCATTTAGTTGATTTTTTTTTTTTTGCAATATAGTTTTTTTCTTTTTCATTTAAGTATCTCACAAATCTTTATCCTCTCTCAGCAACAACTGTACATACATTTCGTTTCAATCAAATCTATTTTCTCCCGCAACAGGAACAAAATAGATTATTTAAAGAAGACCAAAACCCTTTCTTTTTTCTTTTCTTTTCTGTAATGCCGCCTCCTCCTTTACCATTCAAATTGGTCTCCTTTCTGTAAAAATAATTTCTTATAATTAATGTTATATCTAGTCATTTTGATAAATCACCAAGTCATATCAGAATAGAAATAATGTTTTTTTGAAATCAAAAAATTTTTATCAATTAATTATTGCAAAATTAAGCTTCCGAAAATGAACAACATAAAGTTTCTTTGATATCAAAATAAGTTTTTATAATTTATATTACAAAAATATTTATGAATTTAAAAATATTAGATATATTGCTATTTTGATGTAATAGTTGAGTATACTAGCATGATAGTGAGATATTTCATCGATGAATTCTATTAACTCCTTGGAGACGGGTGATTCATAAAAGCATTTGTACAAAATCAGAATCAGGATGTAAATAAATAAAAAACGGCAGCTTAAATGTAGTCGTTGCTAATTTGATAGACTTACTTTGCTTTTACTTTAATTATTGTTAGTTCAATCATATATATAATCAATGTTAGTTCAATGTATAACTAAATTATTTTATTTTGAACTAAAGTAATGGTGAATTAAACAAATCAAACAGTTATAACCCCACCCACAAATAAACTGCTAAAGAACTACTGTAGTTACCAGTTTTATCTTTTTACCCTGATTGATACTGTTTTGAGCTGGCACGTATTTGTGACAGTCGGCGCGAAAGGGTTAAAGGGAAAACAAATACATATATATATATGCGTGTTTTAAACGCATGCAGGGAATAGTTATACCAATTTTTTTTTTTAAATAATAGATTTCTTCGTAGGACGTGTAAGATGCATACATGTCCTGATTTTAAACTTTCATTTAGCAAAGAGCGTTTATCAATTCATAAAACTTTTTAAATTTAATTGAAGTACTCTTAAATTAAATTTAAAAAAATGAATTTCAGTTCAAAATATTTGCAATTAACTTATTGAAGTTAAATGTTCTAGGAGAAAAGTTTTTCATACACTACTGTTTAGGCAGTTGTCTGAAAAAATTGTCTTAACTAAAAAGATGAAGAATTTTTTGCGTGCGTCTGTGTGTCTCTCTTCTAACTCAAGAATTTTAAAGTTCTGAAATTTGAGCAGTTGATGCAAAGGGCAACTTTAGCCCCAAATCCCCAAAATTTTTCAAAAAGTGTATCTAGTTCTATTTTGCAGAGACGTTGAAAAATGATTTCTAATAGATTTAGCATTGGGTACTGTTACAATTACAGACACTTTGTCGTTCAAACTATTTAAAAAGTTATATCAGTGATGTTTGCTTGATTACAGCTCTGTATAATATGTGAAGATGTGCTTTTTTATATTGCTTTAACGTTATCTTATAAAAAGTTTCATGAATTTATAAATCGAATATATTTTACATTCTCATCGTAACAGAATTAACAAATTAAAATTATAATATTCCTAACATATGCTGCATACAGTTTTCATAATCTCACTTTTATATAGCTGTATGTAGTTCAGTTGCTAAGGTTATCAATTAGCATTAAATATTTTATACTTAAGTTCAAGTTTTATTCAGTTTAAGTTTATTTTTAGATAAAAAGGGTTTAATTTCAGTGAATGGAATTATTTAATTCTTTAATTAATACATAAACATTTAAACTCATGTTTCAATAATATTTTTCGAACAATTTACATGATTTTGACAAGACAGCAACTCCTCTTTTTTTAGTTATTAAAAAGATGAACTAAAAAAGTATTGGTTACAGTGGTATGTAATTACAAAATCATAACTTGGATCATTAAATAAAAAATAATTTTTTTTATTTAAGGAATATTTTCTAATTTATTTTTATCTTACAAATTCGTTTTCTAATTATGTCTAAGAATGTTATGAGTATTACCAGGGAAATAATTTGAAACTGTAAGCAATGAGATATGATTATTTTAAATTTTTAAAAGTACTTTTCATATTAGAAACATAAGTTATTATTTTTTTTGGCACATTTAAAGTAAAAATAAAACACTATTCTTTATCAGTGGCTATGAAATCAAAATAGTACTAATTTTTTAATTAAAAGAATATTTTATGATCTATTTTAAACATAAAAATTCGTTTTCTAATTATGTACAAGAACGTTATGAGTATTATGAGGGAAATAATTTGAAAGTACAAGCAATAAGGTTTGATTATATTAAATTTTGTAAAGTATATCTTATATTCATAAGCTATTATTTTTTGGCACATTTAAAGTAAAAATAAAACTCTATTTTTTAATAGTGGCTGTGAAATCAGGAAAGTACTATGTTGCAGGTGGAGTTTTGAAATCATAATTCTTTTTATTCCGCTATTTTTTTCCATATGTTTTTAATATATTTGTTTTTCGAAATTTATATTTTAAAGCTACAGAAAACGGCTGAATATGGTCCTTTTTTATTCAAGATTTATTCACGGGCCGTGCATAAATGCTTCGTTGTTTACTTTTTGCCTCCAGGACATATGTTATTCATTTTTTTAAGAAATGATGTTGTTATAAAAGTCAAAAAAGAGGAAATATTGTAAGCGCTCTGCTTAAACAAAAGCGCTTAAAATAGCAAAACAAAAAAAAGATAACAAATTAAGATTACTAAGATAACTCAAATTAAGTACTGATTAACATACCTTTTGTTTTGAAAATCCTGAATACTATGTTTCTCATCAGAAACATTTTCAACACTTTCAGGTTCTCCAGAACCTCCGAATTCATTTGTCACTCTAAAATTATAAGCGAACATAATGGATTTAAATATAATTTTCAATGCATAAATTTTAGAAATATAATAAATTTTCTTTATTTTATGTAATTTAAAAGTGCTTAGTTATTTAGAGTTAATTTAAAACGCATTCAGAAATTAAATATAGATTTTTCTTCTGGGAATAATATTTTGGTTTTAATTAATACTAGGAGGCTCCGCCCCTGCTCGCTAACGCTCGCCAACCCCCGAGAATTGCTACGCAATCCTATGTGGTTCACGCCGTGAACCATGGCTCGCTGCGCTCGCTCGCCAATGAACACAATGTTCTAGCACAAAGACATAATATATTATCATCAAAGACATAGTATTGTACTTATGTAGAAGAATTCTATCAATGCTCTTATTGGCTTTTAAAAAAAGTATATTAGCTATTTAGATTGTACATGGTGAAAAAATCAAAACATTAGCTAAATAAGAAACATATTAGCAAAATAAATGATCAAATATTGCTTCACTAATATTCTGCATTTTAAAGCGTGAAAATTCAATGCATAAATAAACGCGAAATATAAAAAAAATTCAATGCATTCAATACAAACACTTAAACGTTTTTTAGACGTTTAGGTAGCTCCCAGTGGAAAAATATCAATTCAACAGCGGCCTTTTAAAGCATTCTCACTTCAGTTAATTAATTAATTCCTAATTGAATTTAAATTAAATATTGTCATGTTTTTAGTGCATGAATCTGAATTGAACAACCTGATAATGCTCACTCTGGTTATTGTTATCTGGTTGCTCACTACGTGCTCTTGCGCGCCGAATCCAATCAATTAAAAATGAAAAGTGTTGCCAGCGCGAGAAAAGAAATATCATCGGTTTTATTGATACATACATACGTACGTATTAGCGTTTTATATAATATAGAAGATACCTGTGGGTAAAGTTTTAACGTGTGTGTGAGTAACTATAGCGCAAGTTTATAAATTTTTTTTTAACAAAACGTGAAAATCGAATCTGTTAAAGTATTTCAGCCTGGCATTCTAAATGAAACTAGTTAATGCTCTAAAAATACACATTATTTTACAATGTTAGTGTTATTTTAAATTCGAGAAAAAATTTTAATAAATTTTTTAACTTTTGTTTTAATGAATTTTACTTTTCTTAGCATTCAGTGTATGAACTTCTAAACCATCATTATCGCAAATAACTGCTTAAGCAAGCAAACAGGCAAGGTCACAAAATATTTTTACTTAAATACTAAAAATATTTAAATTGAAAACAAGTTAGCATACCTAATATTTTCACAACTCTCAAGAGTCAGATTTTGACCAACAAAATCCCCAATACATTCAGATTCTACAAAGAATCCGTAATCATCACATTTCACAATTTGGTCACCACTAAAATTATAAAAGGTCATTTTTGAAGTATTAGCAGGATTTACAATACACGTAGTTAATGATTTATAAAGTAAAAAAATCCCAGTGAAAATGGAATTTTCTTACATAAAATAATATTTATGCAGGACCTTATAAAATTAGAACAATAAAATAATGAAGTTTTATTTAATTACTAACGTAAATTTTTTTAAATCTTTTTTAATTAAAAATAAAGTTAGTGTTAACTTATCATCGTTGAGTATAATCGTTGATATTTTAAGAACTATTTAAGAGTAGAGTTATTTAAAACATTTGAAATTGTATTAATGTTTAAAAACATGTGCTGTTGCGATTATTATGATGTTTTTAAAGAATTCAAACTGCTAAACATTTATTTTGAAAAATAAGTTATTTTTTGAAGACCTTTATGTAATTCTACTACAGACATATATTAGTATGATAAAAATACTAATTAAATTCAATTTAAAAATAAATTTGCGTACCCAATATTTTCATCATTCTCATAAGATGGACTTTTCTCAACTAAACCTTCTTTAACATTAGACTCAACATAAAATCCGTATTCATTTTCTTTCTCAATTAGAACAACACTGAAATTATAATAGGCCATGATTCACTATTTTAGCACGATTTATAATAATCATATGTATTTAGTTTAAATTTTCTTACTTTTCAAAAACAATAATTTGTTTTTTATTTAAAATGTATAGAAGTTAATTAACATTTATTTAAAAATGTATATAAGATTGTTCTATTATGAATATTTCCTCCCTGTGTGCTTAAAATAAAGAGCTATCTTTCAAGAATAAAATCTTGTAGCCTATTAAAAATGAGATATTTTGCCCAGAACAATCTTCATATATTTTAGTTACATTTGCCGAAATCAACTAGTTAAAATAAGAAAGGGAAAACTTGAAAAGATCTTCATGTATTGTGTATGTAACATAATATGTAATGTTACATTGACAAATAATATTCAGAAAAAAATTAATGAAATGCTAATGAAACCAAACTTTAATACAATTAAAGATGCCTTCTATTTTCCTCATTCTCACTCGTTTGAGCCTGAGTAATAAAACCATCCTTACAATCGGCCTCAAAATAATATCCATATTCATCACATTTCACATCAAGTTCAACACTAAAATAATATGTCATTGTTTACTATTTCGGCAAGACTTACTATATTACATAGATGTATACATTTTGATGTATAATACTTATAAGAAGTGGTGAATTTATTTCTTGCAAAATATTTAAGTGCAAATAATAAAAAAAACTAACTAAACTAATAAAAAACTAAAATATTACTTAAGGTGTAATATTTTGCATGCAATGCTTTAAATTTGAGTCAAATAACCGAAATAAAATTCACTAACATTCCCAGAATTCTGCTTAATATTAAATAAATTAAAACTTTATCGGTAAATTAAAACTTTATCATGTTATTTTTTAAAAAAAAGTTAATTTTTTGCTATTTAAAAATTTTTTAATTTTATCTGTTTATTTCTTTTTTTATATTTTATCCTGTTTAACGTTATAATGTTAAAATGAGAATAAATTAATTTATCGGATGAATTTTATATTTACATCGTAACTGAATACACTTAAGATAAAATATTTATTACTGTTGGATTTATTACTAGTATTTAGTTGCTCACATAGAGGTCTTGAAGTTCGTTCAAGGATTTAATTAGTTTTTTTTTAATAAATGTATAAACAGTTAATAATTTACATGGGCCAATCTCCCGCAATACTGTATTTCCTGTGGTAGAGCCTCTTCTATATCTTTAGTTATCAAAAATATGTAGCATAAGTGAAATTTTTAGTGCTGTATATTTGTGAAATCGCAACCTGCATACTTAAAAAATATCTTAAAATAAGAAGAAAATTAAAAGTTTCATCATAAAAGTTTAAATTTCGTTGATGAATATTTATAAAATCATAATTTGGATGTAATCTTTATAATCATTAACATTTTAATTTTAAAGACTGAGATTTTGTATAATTGCAACTATGAGTTTCAGTAGTTTTCTATGTAATTGTAAGCATTTGGAATAGCAGAAAGCAAACAATATACCAAAAATACTAACTAAAATTTGAAGAAAATTCAATTTGAAGAAAAATTAGCGTACCTGATGTTTTCAAGAACCTCATCACCTAAAGTTTGGGCCGATATGTTTTCAACAATTCTTGGTTCCTCAGAACCTTCACAATCAATCGCCACAATTCTAAAAAACAGCATAAAATGAACCTCGATAAATTTCAGTGTTTGTATATTTTTACATAAATTAAACTATGCTTGTTTTTTTACTTTAAGAAAAAAATGGATTATCAATTTTAAAAAATCATCATTTTACAAAATATATATATCAATATTTTTCTCAGGGAATAGCATTTTAGTTAAAATACGCATTTTATTCCTAAATGCAAGTTTAGAACATCTTAAAATTCTTTGAACTTCATCACTATTCAACTTCTTTCTGAATTTTCCTGCAATCAAGCAGGTTTTACAATTTTTTTGATCGGCTTTTCTCAACAGTGATTCAATTGATGTAAGTAATGTTTTGTTTTGTTCTAATTTAAAAATTTATTTTAAACCCTCAATGTTATTCATATTATTATACATTTTTGTTTAGGGTTGTGAAAATATAAATTGTGTTACAATGACCCCGCTGATCATTACAACACAAAATGAGCATGAATAGAAATATATGTTCAACCCATAAGTTTGCTAAAACACCGAGAAAAATATTCTTGTTAAGTTACCGTTCTGTGCGGTATTGACATTTCTGGTAAAAAAAAAAAAAGAACAGCACAATTCTGATAACAAAAATCAAAATATACGATATTGAAACCATTCGTTTGGTACATTTTCTGTTCATATGGTAATGTGTTAAAGGAATTTGTAGTTTATAAAAAAAATTGTTCTTATATAATCACATTTAGTAAAAACAAAAGAAAATGCGAAGTTAATTTAACCGGATAAATGATTTTTCAATCATGGTGTCATGATAAAATTACTGAATGTTATCTCATCTGTCAAATTTAATCACATATTGTTAATTTTACCAAAATCTTTAACAAAGAGTGTGTTTCATTTAAACTACCAAGATTTTTTGCGTCCCCATAGGGTCAGAAATACGGTAAATTTCTCCATATTCTGGTAGATTTGACAATAATTTTTTTCTCTCTGCCAGTTTATTTTCTTCTTTTTTCTTTTCGTGTCTATGTTTTTATACTCTTAGCTTGTGTTCATTCCTAGGCAATTCAGAGTATTTATGATTATTTCCTGTTTAGCGACTCAAAATTATTTACTTACTCATTGATTGTTTCATCTTCACTTTCGAAATCATCGTAATCATCCTCATCAGCTACATAAAATTTCACAGTTAGTAAAAATCAAGTTTTCAAATTTTAAAAAATTATAATATAATCTACAGTTATAGATTTTGTATTATTTTAACTTTATAGCACTTTAAAAATTGCAACTGTTACTTATTACAAATATGAAAATTATAAAAATGTCTTCAACATGCATGTTTGTCATAATTTTATTTCAAATTTGATGATTATTTACTTATAGTTATAGGTTTTACTATGGAGGCAAGTTTCAATGAAACAAATATTTTTTATTACCTATTGTATATTTTTATACAACAAAGATGAGATTTTTTTATTGTTTAACTGTGTAAATTTTTTTTTAAATTTTTTAAAAAATCTGTAGAATCCTTTATAATATATAAGTCTTATTTTATATGTCAATAACATATAAAATAAAGCTCTATAAATAAAATAAAATGAAATAAGTTGCCTGAAATTTCAAGAAAGAATTAATCAAAAAGATTTAAAAGAATAAATTATAGTGTTTTTCCCAAAATTTTGATTTTGGAACTTTGTATGTATCTGAAGGATTTATTTTCTCCATAATATTGACTTACAGCTCAAACATTTTTATGTGGCTTATTCACAAAATTAAAATGAAGAAGTAATAATTAAATACTGTCTTAAACAGTTTTATTTATCTTAGAAATATTTTTTTTGTATAATTACTGTCACATTTTTGGATCGTCTCCTAACTTGTTATCGGGACCATGGACTTTAACAACCTGATATCTAAGATTAAAATTCTAAATCCGTATAACATGTAAGTTTATTTAAAATACTAGTGCTCTTGCTCGATAAAGCTTATTAAGTTATCATCTACATACATAAAATTATAATTTTTACCACATAAGTGTACCTATGATTTCTCAAAATAAAATTAATTTGTTGCAATTTTCAGTTTAAAAACCTTGTTCTGTGTTCATTTTTAAAAATTCATGAGTGAGTCTAAACTTTTGACCGGTATTGAATACATATATATATATATATATATATATATATATATATATATATATATATATATATATATATATATATATATATATATATATATATATATATATATATATATATATATATATATATATATATATATATATATATATATATATACTGACGAAGTTAGGTACGTTGGAGTTGTATGGCATAATTGACTGATTGAAGACTGTGATGAAGATAAGATAATGAAAATGACGATTGAAAACGAAAACTGAAACATAATTATAATAAAGCTTTTATTTAGTATTTTTAGAGCTCGGAGCTACAAAATTATATTTTATCCATAATTAGACTTTCTAAGTTCAGTAAATTTTGCATAATAATATTAATAAGGACAGACCTTGGGAGATAAATACTCTATGACCAGCCTAAACAAAAGCAAAATTGAAAAGTGAGTGAATTGTTCCCGACAGAGAGATAGGAGCATGGGAAGAGATCCAAGGTTGGTGATTAATCGAAAAATAACATAGCCAAAAATAAAGCCATACCCCATAATCAATATAAATTTGAAAATAATTTGGCGAAAGCGAATTGCCAAAAAGACTGTGAGAATCTGTACTACCATGTAACTGAAAAACATATTTGTGGTGAGAAATAAAGAATTATAAATAGATTTTTATTTTTGGTTTAGTGAATTAATGCGTCCTACATAAGTGTTAAATAAAAAGTTAGCCATTAGATTGATAGTTATGAAAAGAATAAAATATTTCTTTATATTCTCTCTTTATAAATTTTAATAATAATTGAATGAATGATTTTATTTCATTAAAATTCGGCCAAGAAAGAATAAAAATAATAAGTTTAAGATATTAATGAAATACTAACAGCAAGGAAATATGCAATGCATATTGTGGCACCACAATACACATTTAGTGCCAGTAACATTAGTTGCAAATTTTTATTGTCATGCTACAAACGTTTGAAATTTCTTTTCTTTGAAAGAGTGTAATTCTCTTCTTCTAGTATTATCAACAAAACATTCCATGAATTGCATGACTGCTAATATTCGAATAAAATAAAAAGTATGGTCTTACGCAAAGGCCGAGGATACTTCATCATCTGGTCTAACCAGTGATTAATTATCGCCTGTTTATACAAAGGAAATTTCTTCCTATGCATTCGCCAGAAATGCGTAAAAGTTGGTGATACGAATCACTCATAATCGCACTTTTTTAAAGCTTCTCAAAATCGCCGTCAAATTTGAGAACATACACTGAGTATAGCTCAAAAAAGAATGACAAACAAATTGTTTTTAATTGTTCCTGTTCTCAACAATTAAATTTTTTCGAAACAATGTTTAAACAATAAAAGTTTATATACATTTCTCAGCTATTTCAATCTAAGTATTGTTATAAATATACTTCAGTAATACTATTTTTGTATTTGATTATTTAAATGAAATGTGAAAAAATTACATTGTTAAAAAAAAGAAACTAAACTATTACATTAATCTTTCCAATATTGGTTTCTCAGTGAACTGAAATTTATTTAAAAAAATAATTACAAACTTTGAAAGATCGCATAGATGAATTTATAACATAAAAAATAGGTAAAATATTCAGAAGCTAGACACGCACCTTTTTTCTAAAATAATTTTTTATAATTTACTCTTGAGCAAAAGATACAAATATCTGGAAGGAATAAGACTACTGGCGCTAATTCTGTACACCATACATTTTTATCGATAGCTTAATTTTCTTTTGCATTGAAAGTACATTTCGTACCACGAAATTCAATTTTTTTAAAAACACATTCAAAAAATGGTTATATTTAATTTAGTTACCTAAGTAATTATAGAAAATACAGAACTTTATTTCCAATCCAATCAAAACTAGTTTACTCGGCAGGGTAGAGAACAAAATTTTTTTGGCTATTTAAATGATATGGTTTACTAATACATCCGAATACCAAACGTTTTTTGAGATTAAAAAGCGAAGTCTATCAGCATAAGTTTGATGAGTTTCCGTCCATTATATTGCAGAAAAAATGTCTACGCTTTAAATGTACTATGTATTTTTTTTACATTGCATTATTAGTTAGCACAAATGCAAAAATGGATTTTTTTTGACAGCAAAATCTAACTTTTTGATGAAAATATTAAAATTTTAAACTTTATAAATGTAAGCAGATGTTAGAAATTTTCCTTTTGTGAAAAATATTTTTACAATTTGAAATTAAGGTTAAATTTTTCTCGTTTTTGAAAATTTGCCTCATTAAGACTCTTTAAATTTTACGTAACTACATCTAGATTTATGGATCATAGTTTCAAAGGTCATTTCGTGAAAATGACACATGCTTTGTGGTAGTGTTACTTTAAATTAATTTAACTGCTCTTGATTGCCAAAAAATATTTTAAATTTAAGCTAAATTTAATACACAGGAATGTTCGAAATTCATATTTTCAAAATATGTGACAGAAAAGATTTCGCTAATATGAAACGGTGCAGGAAATAACTTAATACAAAATGTGGCTGCACAAAAATAATTTAATTCAGTTTCATGAAAGAGTGCAAAATTATAATTCTTATTTAATTTCATGAAAAATCTCCGAGCAACAGTTTTTCAAGTATTTAAGTGGAAAGTGTTTCCGATGCAAGTTTTTTAAAATGATTTATTTTTAACACGAGACAGAAAACAGGAATCACTTCTTAAAAATTTCGAAATTTTAACATAACATGGAAATACTATTTATAAATACAGTTCCTTCATGTTCACGCTAAACTCTAAAGCAAGAGCAAACGTACAAGTTAAACTCTTTGAATTTAAGAAGAAAAAAAAAAGGATAGGAACGAGAAATTGTATTGTTAAATCTATCTCAGAGAAACAGATTTTTAGTATTTTTCCTAATTGCTTCCTAGTAAACACATCCGGGCATAAACTCGCTGGGCTCTAAAGCTTTTCAGTGGATGCATAATCAAATGAATCACTATTTGTTATATTCTAATAAAAAATTAAATAATGATAATGAATAAGAAAGATATAAAAAAATGTAGATTAGTGGAATCAGCTTTATTATTAAGATTATATAAACACCGAAGAGCCATTACATTATGACCACCCTGCTAATAACATGTAGGACCACCGTTAGCCCTCAAAACTGCACCCGCCGTGGCATTGATTCCACAAGGTACTGATAGGTAGTCTGAGGTATCTGGTACCAAGCGCTCAACAACTGGTCATGCAATTCCCTCACATAGCGAGTAGGTAGTGTGGCAGCACGAATTTGGTTTTTCAAGTAGGACCACAAAAGCTCTATTGGATTAAGGTCAGGTGAATTTGGGGGCCAAGACATGACTTAAAAGTCACTGGAATGATCCTCGAACCAATCCATGACGATACGACCCTTATGACATGGTGCATTATCCTGTTGGTAAACACCATCCTCCGCAGGAAAAACTGTTGCCATGAATGGGTGAACCTGGTCGGAAACTATGTTCAAGTAGCTTACAGACGTCAGGGATTGTTCTATGAGGATTTATAGGGTTCTAATGTGCCCCATGAAAACATTGTTCCTGGGCCGAACCATGAAAACCTGGAAGAGCCCATTGTTATAGATGGAGGGTATATATATATATATATATATATATATATATATATATATATAGAGAGAGAGAGAGAGAGAGAGAGAGAGAGAGAGATACGAGGGCCGTTCGAAAATTAAAACCAAATGAAAGAAAATTTTTATGAAGAAAATTTATTCTTTGATTCTACATACGTTTCTATTCTTTTCAAAATCGTTGTCAAATTTGCTTAAGCACTTATCATACCTTACAAATAGATTTGAAATAACCTTTTCATAGTAACTTGCCGCCTGCTCCAATATCCAAGAGGTTACGGCTATTTTCACGTCTTCGTAATCGTTGCACTGGTTGCCGGCAAAACGATGTTTAGAACATCAGAAAAAATTAAAATCACTTAGCGCAAGATCTGGGCTGATGAGGGGTGATCCAAAATTTCCCCGTTGAAAGAGCCAATAAAGCTCGGAACTGAGCTATGGAGAGAGTCATTGTCATGGAGTAGAGAAATTTCATATAATTATAATATAATATTATATTATAATTATATGAAATTAATAATATAATTTTAATAATATATAAGTGCACAAATATTTAGCGAATAATTGCAATCTTAAAAGGGGCTGTGTCCCTTCATTTTTAAAATGTGAGGTTCCGCGGTCCTTACAATAAGTCAGGTTTTCTTAGGGGGGGGGGTGTCTATGTAAAATGTGTAGGTTTCATGGGTGAAGTAATCATGAGTACGAGAGTCTTTATCAGTTCGTGCAATTCTTTTCAGTTTTGAGGCATACTTTAAATCATCAAATAATGTTTTTGCATTGAAATCTCCACCGGTGAAGGTTTAAATATTTTTTATCAGTAGTATTTTTAGAAGGCCCGTTGTAATAATATGTTTTGGTTTCTTTATATAGAACAGACAGTACGAAAAAGTCCTAATCATTCTTGTGAACAGTAATCGAGGTCTCCTCGAAATCTTTGCTGTATAGAATGATACAGAGATTTTTTTTTTGACGAAGATCACTGTGCAGCCAGAACTGTTTTCTAAGTTTTTTTTAAAATTTCTTATCTCATTTATTTATGTTATTGTTCGCAAGATTAATCTTGTTCGGTCGGAGATGTATAAGTTTTCGTGAAGAATGCCACATCTATGTCATGTTCAAATATGAATCTTCACTGCACAATTTAGAGGGGATGCCTTCCCAAACAAATCGGGGTTTGTTTACACATTGATGCTCTGGAGAATTATCCCCGATAAGCACAGGATCTTTCACGTACACTAGTTAGGGAACAGCAACCACACGTTCCTCTTCTTCAAAGCATAATGATGATCCAAACGTATGATCTTGTGGCTACCAATGAGCTGTTGACTCAATGACCATGAGAATATCCTGGGTCGAAAATGAACACTGATATCACATAAGCCCCGTGATTCAAATTGACGGTCCTGACTAACTAACTAATACAGTTGCATCGGAGTACCTATCCGAGGGGAATATCTACTCCGTCATCGAAAATAAAATTTAGATGGAGGATGGTAGTTTAACGAAAGTTAAATCTCAAATTGAAGCACATAATTAAAAAATTTAAAGTTTGTGTTATGTATGTATAAACATGTTAAATCGCAAATTGATACATAAAATTAATACGAATTCAAAATAAGAGATAAAACGATGAAAAAGAAAAATATTTACAAATATATACAAGAGGGGAAGACTCCCTATACACTCCTTCGCCTCCCCCCGGTGCAGAGTGCATAGTTCGTCTAAGGTGTTGGCGATAATATTAAATTATCGGTAATGTTTTGATAGCACGCAATCGCTAAGAAAGAAAGCGGTTATCGGGCTAAATTCAACATTTATTAATAATATCTAAGTCCAGTAATTTATTAAAATCACAAGTATAACTCCTCCAAATTTAGCTTCTTTAAAAAAAGGAAGCATTTAGTTTAAAAAGATATTCCTCGATTTTTCTATTTTTAAATCGTTATAAAGGGTGTTATTATGAACAAACCAGGGTGCCCCGGTGATTCTCCTGAGAACTTTATGCTCAAAGACCCTTAGTCTTTTCCTTTGAATGTTTGTTAGAGTCCCCCAGGCCGGCGATGCATAGCATAGAGTATACACATTAAATATATGTCTTTTTCTATGTAAAGCCATTTTGCTCTCACTTTTTAGCAGTGGTTTTAAAGCTTGGAAAGCAGCTTCAGCTTTTTTAAGAATATCAGATCTATGTAATTTTCTGTTAAGGAAACAACTAATGGTGATTCCTAAGTATTTAGCTTTTAAGACCTAATATATTTCTACACTATCCATCTTAAACCATGATGACTTGGCGAGATGAAACTCCTCTTGAAGAAAAAGAGACAACAGAAGAAGTAAGTTGAAATGTTCTAAAGAATTTCATTGTTATTTTTATTTTATTCATAAAAAACTAGATATTTATAACCCGAGATCAATTTGTGAAAATAAATTATATATATACTAGCTGAATGCCCGTTCTTAGCACGGGGTGACAGAATTAAAGAACTAAGTGGAAGAACCGGGTTAGTAACACTTTTAGGAAAATTAATGAATTAAAGAAAATAAGATAAAAAGGTTACATCAATATGGAATGCAACAGAACTGTTTTTGCCTTCACTTTAATCGAAACATAACTAATACGCATTACGTTTTAGTATGATTTTTATTTCAAATTATGCAGTCGTAAATAGAATAAGGCAAAGAATTATAAACTCTTATAAAATGGTTATATAATAGTTTGTAATACAAGTTTTTTTCGTTCTGAAAATGTCACTTACCCTTGTTTTTTTCCACTAAGTTCAACGAAGGTTAATAAAATATGAACTCAGATAATGCAACATTAGAGTAAGTTTTTAAATATTAAAAAAATTGGATCATAAACACCTTTCATTCTCTAAAAACTGTCGACATTTTGCGCCATTTTGTAATGAAATAGAGTAAACTGGCTAAAGCTAGACTAAACTTGACTTATTAGTCATGAACAGCTGTTGATAGCATTAATGGTCATGAGCCATCATGTTACAACCCTCAGCAGTTATGAAAATAGAATATTATTCGTATTTCATGCGACATCAGTGTCTTTTGAAAAACAGATTTTTAACACTTTGGATTTCCATGTTCTCATTATCTGCTTTTTTCTGACCTTTTATAGATCAGGAACATCAGGATTTTTCTCCTAGTATTATAGACTGTATTGTCACAGTGTCTAAGCATGCCTTTAACTCAAAACACATTTGAGTAAAATTTGAATAATTCAACAGTTTTCTTTATTGTTCGAACTTAAAACAACCCATTTATAATGAAGCAGAGAAGCTAAAACGTTAAAATTCAAAAATTAAATGTATTACGATAGTTTTAAACTGGATTTAGAACTGGATTTATAAATTAAATTCAGCACCACTTATTTAATGTTTTTTAATGAACCTACTTAAACGCATGCAAGAATATTTCAAATATTTCATAGATTTTTTTAAAAATAATTAACGTTAAAAAGTTTCTAAAAACTCAACTCCATATTTAATTTTGTCTATAAATTCTTCCGTTTCTAATACTGTTGAATTTTTATTTCCCAAGACTGTCTTTAACTTCTTAACATTTTCTTTTAAAATTTTAACACTTGCCATGAATTTGCCTCTCTTCATTAAAAACTTTCCTAAATTATTCTCCGTCCTTAAAGTACCTACATGCATCGGACCTAAGACGTTCTCCTGAATATATAAAATCTTCTGATAATCTTCGATAGTTTTATCAGACAAATCTTGAAGGCATGATACATGTTTGATATTATGAAGCACAGTTACAGTTTTCTTATGATTTACCCCTAATTCTTTAATGAAATAATCATAAGCAGAATTATAAGACGAAAGAGCTTCGTCATATCTGCCCAAGAGAGTAAAAGAGTTTCCCATATTATTCTTAGCTATCACAGTAAGATAATTGTTTGAACCATAGATTTCAAGATGCTTTTCATAAACAGTGTTATTTATATTCAGTGCTTCTTCATGCCAGCCAAGGTCGTCCAGTACGATCGCCAAATCACTGAATGTTTTTAAAGTATCAGAATTACCCAATCCAAAAAGTTTCTTTTGTAATGTGGAAACTTCACGCAAAATCTCTACTGCTTCTAAACTTTTCCCTAATCTGTGCAGAATGGAAGCTATTAATGATTGCGTGATTAGAGTGCGACTGTTTCGTTCTCTAAATATCTCTCTCCATTTTTCGGACAAACTTTGAGCTTTGGAAAGTGCCTCGTTGTATTTCTGTTGCTGGTAAAGTATCGATACAGAATCTAATTCAATATCCAACGTAATGGGATTATCTGAACCAAACATTTGTGATGCTTTTTTCTGAAAATTGTTCAGCATGCTTAGAGCTTCATCAAAATGTCCTGCGGCAGCTAACTGCTTGAACATATGACTGGTGGCTTTATGAGGGTCGAAAAAGAATGACTTCAGGTGTTTGAATTTGGGAAAATTATTGAGAATGGCGCAAACCATTAGAGTTTTCCCTTCTTTATTTTTTGAACACGCTAAAGATTTTAAAAATTCAGAATATTCACATTTTTCTAGAATGCTCAAAATCTGAATATTTGAATTCTGCACACTCTTGTAAGAATTATCTATTAAGTTTAATAAATCAAAAACTCGTTTATCTGAAGCTAGATCAAGAGGAGTTTTCCTACCGTCTGTCATTACGTTATACATTGCACCATTTTCTAGCAGAATTTTTACTACTTCCACTTTGCTATATGCAGAAGCATAATGTAGTGGTGTAGCGTTATTTTTGCCAAATACGTTAGGATTTGCATTGTTTTCCAACAGAATTTGAACGATTTCACTGTAACCTTTCCAAGCAGCATAATGCAGAAGTGTAGCATTTTTCGATTCCTTTGCATGGATGCATGCTCCTTTATCAACAAGAGATTTTACGTTTAAAATGTTGTTATTTTTAACAAAGCTAAAAAGTTTTTCAATCATCAGTAATGTTTTTTTAACAGTTATCTTGTCAGTAAGAAGCAATGGGGTTTTGTGAGAGGTACCATCAACGCAGTCATAAAAAGCACCATTGTTCAGCAGTACTTTGAGCACTTCTTCATGACCTAATATTGAAGCTAAATGAATTGGCCTCACTCCCTCATCGCCAGGTTCATTGACATCCATTCCTTTTTCAATTAAATATTTAACAATGTCTGTCTGGCCTGCTTCAACTGCATGGTGCAGAAGAGTCTCATTTGCACATCCACGTTCTGTTAATAGTTTAACGTCGCATTGAATAAAGTATTTTACAATCTGTAAATGTCCTTCTCGAACTGCTATGTGTATTGCTTTATAACCGAGATCGTCAACCATATTAATTGCAGCACCTTCATTTATAATGAATTTTACCATGTCTAGATACCCACATTGTGCAGCGATATGTAAAAAAGCAAAACCATTTTTTCCTTTGGAATTTACATCTGTGGTTTTATTCTGGAAAAATGTTTTTATTGAATCCACATGACCATGCAGTATTGCCAGTTCAATGGGTCTTAGACCTCTTGAATTTAGTTTAGTAAAATCGGCTCCTTTATCTAACAGTTCTTTAATGATTTTCGAATGGCCTAAAGAAGATGCTAGATGTAAAGGGGTTTCATTATTTTCATTAATCTTATTCACATCAGCTCCACGATTTAACAAGATAGTTGCTATGTCTTCAAAATCACTCTGAATGGCCAAAAAGAAAGAATGATTTATGTCAACTGACCCTGAAAATTTCCTTTTACCTAAAAAATAAGAAACTACTCGCTTCAAACCTTTGAGTATTGCAATATTTAGAAAAGTTTCACCTTTATCATTAAATTGTTTCTCGATATCTATTGATTTACTTTGGAGAAGAATAATGCATACGTCCTGATGTCCCCGCGAGAGAGCTTTATAGAGAGGATCACCGTCATTTACATCAGCTCCACTTACGATTAACGCCTGAATTATTTCTGAATGATCTTCTTTTGAGGCCAAACACAATGGAGTATCACCTCCAAGTGTCATAGAGTTTAAAGAACCCTTTCCACTCAATAACAGCACATTAACAATCTCAAGATGATTGCACTCAACGGCGTGATGTAAGGGCGTGTATCCTTGTTTGTCATAGACGTTAATGTCAGTTAATTTTGTGATGAAATATTGTACGATTTCAGTATTACCTGAGATGCAAGCTACGTGCAAAGGCGTCTGGCCATCATCACTTTTTATTTTAAAATCAAGCCCTTCTTTAACAAGTGTTTTAAATATGTTAAGTACTTTCGTGTTAGACATGACTTCATCATAATTTTCATTCGCCATAGTCACTGCTCGATTTCCTTCCCAATGTATCAGATTTTTCGAAACTGAGGAACAGATATGCAATAAAGTTTGCCCTCTTTCATTAACTGAATAAATATCAACCTTCTTCTCCGATAAAATCTTTTCAGCTATATCATAGTAACCTAGCACGATGGAAAGGCACAAAGGTGTCAAACCTTTTTTATCTTTAGCATTAATGTCGGCTCCGCATTCAATTAATCGCAGCGCAATATCTATTGAACCCCTTTGTATGCATAGATTAAGAGGAGTGTTGCCATTAACGTTTCTATAGTTAATAGATATTTTATTATCAATTAAGCAATTAATGAGGTCCAAATTTTTATGAGAAATTGCATACTCGAGTATGGATTTACCCTTCAGTGTAACATCTTTAATACTTTCTCCTGGTTTCATGAGAGTTTTTATTAAGCTAATACTTCCATGCATAATAGCGTAATGCAAAGGTAAATATCCTACGCTATTCGAAGCCATTAAATTCGCCCCATGTTTTAACAAAACCTCAGCAGTCGATGCGTGTCCATTCACTGCAGCGTAATGAAGGGGAGTGTCTTTATCTGAATTTATCGCATTAACGTTTGCTCCTTTTGAAATCAACAATGCGACAATCTCTGTATGACCAGCGTAAGCAGATTGGTGCAATGCTGTGACCATTGTATTGGAAACACAATTAATTTCAGCTCCTTTAAGCAGTAAGCAATTGACCATTTCCAAGAGACCCCGCTCAGCTGCAAAATGTAATAAAGTAAACTCATCTAAAAGTGTCCGAGATCGAGTACCACAACTTGTTGTAAGGATCGAGTTAATATTTACAACATTTTGAAGGAATAAGTTAACGATTTCAACTTTATTGTCCTTTACAGCAATATGTATAGGCGTCCAATCGTAGCTGTTTTTAATATATATTGAAGCTTTATGATTAAGTAAAATCATTACGATGTCTACATGACCATTTTCTGCCGCAATGTGCAGTGCTGTCTGCCTTCCTTCGCACTCTTCATCCACAGCTATTTTTAGATCTTCTATAATATAACAAACTATATCTTTACATCCTGACGCAGCTGCTATATGGAGGAGATTTCGATTATAAATATCCTTGAGTTTGGGGTTCAAGCCACGTTTAATTAAGAGCTTCATAATGTTAATGTTAGAAGATTTTGCAGCAAAATGCAAAGCTGTCAGCAAATTACTGTCTCTTCCATAGACATCAGCCCCTTCTTTTATCCAGTGTATCACCTTATCTAAGGAATTACTAGACAGAGCGTAGAACAGTCTTTCTTGGTTTTCAACTTTATATTCAGTATTAGACCTATTGTTTATGCGACTGATCGTGAAATATCCTTTTCGATTAATATCGTGTCTGATAATCTTCAGGGCAAATAGAAATATTGACAGACGGGAATCCATTACAATGTCCACTAGAGGATTTCCATGAGCTAGATAATTTCTAAGACTTCTGCCAAACAATAAAAAATTATCCTCCTCCATAAATTGCAGCCTCGTTATCAAATAAAGATCAGAATGCTCTAAGCTGGCTAAAATGGACAGGATGAGCATTTCAATTTCAATTTGCATTTCCAAATTATTCTTAAACGTAAGAAATGATTTAATGTCATTTTCAGATAAATTATGTTCACATATAATTTTCCTTAAAGATGTAATGTCTTCCGATATGATATCTTGATAACACCCAGATGGTGACATTTTAATGATGTCAACTTTCTTTTTAGTTACTTTGGCAGCTTTTTCGTAAGTTTTCCTGAGTTTCTGAAGGTATTTAACTTCGTGTTCTTGGCATTCAGTTATGTAAAAAATCTTGAAAAGTACCGTAAAAAATTTCGAATAATCCTGCCCATCTACTTTAGAAATAACTTTCTTGTAAATTGCTTGTATTGATGAGCCGATATTCGCTACGCCTCGAGATTTCAGTTGAGAATTTATGCATTTCAGTCCGTCACCGATACATTTTTTTCTCTCAGCAAAATATGAACTATCCATTTTGCACCCAGGACCGCGTGCTGCAGATAAAAATACGGCCAGGCCTATTTCAAATTTGTCTTTGGAAATTTTTAAAAAAGTCTTTTCAAAATTAATAATATCTGCTATTTTTGAAAAAGTATCCTCGACAAAATTCGTTTTTACTTTTATTATATCCCTTAAGTCAGATATGAGTTTGTCTAATTCAATTATATCAGTGTTTACTGGCAAAAGCTTAACACCATCATTTAACTTTAGCATTGGAAACATACGAAACATGTCTTTGAATGCATCATCGTCATCACACTTATAACATTTTTCCATCAAAATCGCCAGAGTTTTAGATTTTATTTTCTGAAGAACTGAAGTGATTCCGTGATTTAAACTTTTGATGTCTTTCTGAACAAGTGTGTAAAAATCATAGCCAAAGATTTTTTCTATTTCTTGACACACTGATAAAGGAAAACCATGCGAAAAGGAATTTCGCAAAGTTTTTAAAATGCTGTTTGTTTGAGGAGGTAAAGCCGACATCAAATAATCGTTCGTTGCGGTAGAAAGTTTAGGCGATTCTAATGTATTTTTTATGTTCTCGCCTATCACTTGTAATGCCCTGACGATGATAGTTTTTCCACTTTTTTCAAGCGGGTTTACTCTAGTCGCTATGTCAACGTATTTTTTTATAATAATAAGAGACTCATAGTCTCGAATAAATTCATAATTTCGATAAAATTCTTTAAAAATTGGATATTTATCAATTATGCACTTTACCATATCGTCACGATTGATATCAGGAAATGTACCTAATTGATCCAAGTCCGTATTTTTGATATCGCATAATTCCGCCACTAAATGAGAGAAGTTACACAGATATTTCACAAAATCAGTCTCTGTTACAAAGCAGTTGATGTAGCTCCCTTGGTTATTCAGATGCCGGATAAAAGAGATTAAGTGAAATTCCATTTCTTCCCAAGGGATTCTGTCATACGTTGATTTCAGCCATTTTTTCAGAGTGAAAATATTTTGAGCGATTTGTTTCGCTAAGAAAATAATGAGGTCGTTAGATTCCCTGTTTCTGTATTTTGTTTTAATTGAATCACTGTAGTCCAATAGAAGCGATATTCTCTCTTGGATATCATCTTGTGTATAATCATCTGCATCAGACGGAGGATTTTCTTCGAAACAGTAGTCAAATAGAAAACTTTGTACAAATATCTTCATTTCGACTGATACATCTACATTTTTCAACGATAGCTCATCCAAGCTCTTTGATAGGAGAGAACACAATTCTTCAGTGTGTGCAGAAAAATAATCCAATGGCCACTTCTTCATTAAAACTTCAAGAAGCTGCGTATTCCCTGAGCGCACAGCGTAATAAAAAGCATTGTGGGCTTCGTCGTCCTCATCGGTGGGCAAAGGAAATGTCCTGCCAACTTTAATGGAAAGATCACTAATAATCGATGACGTATCACTAAATGCATGGTTCAAGATTTCTAATCGATTGTGTTCGCAAGCCAGTATAACCACATTAGACATTCTAAAAGGATTCTCATGGCAATTAAAGCAAGAAATTAAGTTCGGAAAAATGTCCACGTCACTCACTATCGCCAAGGCACACGATAATTCTTTAAATTTCTGCGCATCGTCGGTTTTTATTGCATTTTTTATTGCTACTAATGCATTTATGTAAATGTGGCTTTGGTATATGTCATCGTACTGCAGAAATTGGGCGATTGCTGCACACTGAGATTTCGCTAACAACAATTTCAGTAAACTTTTCCCTTCAGCATCAACCGTCACGTTCATTTTATCCATCATAAATATCCACACTGTCAAAAAGAAAGAAAAAAATCATTTTAAGATTGTTGTAAAGCTCACAAATTTAAATTTAAACTGAGAATGGGTTTAGAAAATAAAAGTAGTGGTTGACGTTTTTAATGAAGCAATTTAATAATTGCTTTTATCGAAAATTTACTTTAGCAGTTGGAATATAAGTCAGATTTTAGTACCAGTAGAATATAAACCAGAAGAAGAATATAACCCGTAGAAGAATCATGCCTATGATTATATTTCGGTTTGAACTCCCCCCTCCCCAAAAAAACAATGCCTGCTTATTTTTTTTTACAAAAATAAGCACCCATTGATTTGAAGTTCATGTCGCCTGCCAAGGTTTCAAATGCAAAAATTTTATTAAATACTGCTTTAAGGATCTTTCAAAAACTTTGCAATTTGATGTTCTAAATCAGAGGTCGCCAAAGTGGTCTATATAGACCCCCAGGGGTCTATTTAACAAAAGCGGGGGTCGATCTGATACAGAGGGGCGAATGGGGGTCGATCCGAATCGGAAGGGTCGATTGTGGGTCGAAAAAAA
This sequence comes from Parasteatoda tepidariorum, assembly GCF_982258835.1. Lineage (NCBI taxonomy): Eukaryota > Metazoa > Arthropoda > Arachnida > Araneae > Theridiidae > Parasteatoda > Parasteatoda tepidariorum. Next base: position 10,738,379 of record NC_141759.1, read on the forward strand.
AACAGTTCTCAATACGCAAATCACACATACCTAATCAAGTATGTAAAATTTGTGAATTTTTTTTATAATTGACTCAATATCAGTTTCTTTATAAAACATAAATTAATAAACGTATATTTAATGGGGTGAAACAAGTATTTACGTACCACTGCGCAGTGGCACGAACTCAGCGTAGTTTATAAGTCATATGAATATGTGCGCTTGTCCAAATGTCACGTGTGACGAGCATTGACGTTACAAATGCAAATATCATACGCAGTTTCAGCTATCTTTGCAAACTGTGTTGAATATTTGCAGTGTCATTATTAAAACTTTTATAGTTTTGGATAATTAGCTATTGTTTCGATAAAACCATTCGTTTAGTTTAGATATCAATTTCAATTATCAATGCACAAAAAAGAAGGTAAGCATTAATAATATGGATTAGTACAGCCCGCAACAAAACTATAGCACACTTTGTATTTTTTTACGAAAATTACAAAATTGACCAATTTTGAACCCAATATAGCGAACCTTGTAAAAAAGCACCAGGCACACCCATCTCATTGATCAAGAAGCAGTAAATCTTTAGTTACTTTACTTATTATATCTACTTATGCATAGTTACTTATTATTTAATAATAAGGTATTTAAATTTCAATATTAATATATTTTTCATAAAACTATTGTTACACAATGTACTATTACTTTAATAAATGTTTAAAATCATAAAATAAATGTACAAACACACTATCTAATAGAGTTTTATTTTACTTAACAGAAATTTGCTTTTGTGGGGGTCGATGGAGATTTTGAAAAATTATAATATAGGGGTCGATGATCAAAAAAGTTTGGCGATCCTTGTTCTAAATAATCAATGTAGAGATCGCGATGGCAGGAACCTTTACAAGCAATTAAAAATATAAAAAAAGTGGTGTTTAAAAAAAAAAGCAAAAATCTATTAAAAGACATTAAACCTAGCAACTTTCCACCCGTATATTTCTTTCAACTTACTAATCAAGGTAAACTTTACTTTACTTTATTTAAAAACAGCTGGGCACCTGGGCCGCGCAGCGGCCCCTATCCCATTCATCATGAAAGTACAAAAATGAGTTAAAAACATTTTGAATATAAGCAGTCGTTGTGGTAGCTTTACAATAATATTACCATGATTAGAGAAAATACAAACTTGAACAGAGATATTTACAGTAATTGCCATGAAAAAATGTACAGAAAATATAACCTTGACTAGAAAACATTACAACTTGAACAGAGATATTTACATTAATTGCCATAAATATGTACAGAAAATTGAATATGAGCATGAATAAATGATGATTATATATATACAAAAGTCGTGATTCATAGGCATGAAGGTTTTACATAAATTTTGTCAAGCCTTAGTGGCGCCATCTAGTATGATCAACTTCAATTTGAAAGGGCAGTATGCAGTATTTATTTTAATAATCTGTATGGAAAATTAGAGTTCTGAATAATAATAAGAGTTCAAATAGAAGTTCAAATCAAGTAAAAAAAGACGTTACTGTGCAAGAGTGGCTTCCCCCATAATCTTCTGAAGCAGTTGAAGCACTTCTTGATTTTTTAAAAGTTCTTGCAATTCTTTAATTATTGTAACCAACCTTTGAGCAAGTCCTGTTGTTGGTGGTGGTATGGCACGTGTTCCCCTCCTGCGGGGACGGGCTCTGCACCCCGTGTAGTTGGCTGTATGAGAGTCTCCGCAGTTACTGCACTTAGGTGGTGTATTTTCATCTTTTTGGCACTCGTATGATCGGTGTTTGGCGGCGCACTTAACACATCTTGATGGTGAATTACATGATCTTTGACTGTGTCCAAATTCTTGGCAGTTGTAACACTGGATTGGATTTTGCCCGCCTCGGAACCTTTCACTACTGACCGAGATACTTTGTATATTGGTGATAGAAAAAATTTGTCGATTAACATCTGTTTCTGTGAGAATTGTGAGAAAAAGTGGGAGGAGCCTGTAGGTCCCGCCCACTTTTCTCTTAAACTGAATTATCTTTTGCGTTATGATGTCTGACTTTGCCAGTTCCTGGGAGATATGATCAGTATAGAATCCAACTGGAAGACCACGAATAAGAACTTTTATATGCTTAATTGGTTGAACTTTTGCTGGAGTTGTGGGTGGATCTACAGTTGAACTGGAATCCTCCTTGGGTGGAGCTAAGTCAGTATCAGATATAGATTCAGATGGTTGTAAGGAGGTGGCGGTATCTATCGGTGAAAAATGTTTACTATTTGTGGTCATGATTAGATTTGCTTCAGCTTTTTTGACATTATTTTTCTTTTTCTTCTTCTTCAAAGGGGGTTCTGCAATATTTTTGGTTGAGCTTTCTGAATCTCTGTTTGACTCCAGGACTAAAGAGAATAGAAGGGCTGGTTCACTCCTTTGAAGTATCTCTCGCACCGCCGATCCTCTGACGTCACTCTAGAGACGTCACTTTGGCGCAAAGCTCGCACTTTTACTTCAAGAACGGAGCGTTTGGCCTTACTAGCTCTAACTAATATTGGATTATTTCTTTTTGCGAGATATTCTAAGACATTTGTTATTTTCTATAATGACCTTCCTCAGTTTTTGCAGTGAATTTACAAGAATTTAAAACTATTATCGAAATGCCAGTTTGCGCGATTGCAACTTGCAAAAATTTTGATACAAAAACAAAAGGAAAAAGTATAATTTTTCGCGTGTTCCCTAAAGTAAATGAACAACTATGTAAAGAATGGATTCCGAAATGACACAGTTTATATAAAACAGCAATACGTTTATTCTGTCGTAAAGAACTTTTATAAAAATTCATTATCTAAATAGAAACCGCCTCGTTACTTCATAAAGAAAGGCAGGTGAAAAGAATTAAAAAATGGATAAAGTCAAAGAAAATTAAAATGTAAGTAAAAAGTATAAATAAAATATATAGTATATAGTTGAAATTCTCCTAATTTCATAACATATTTTTTAATGTAGTTATTCTAAATATTTATGATTTTTTTTAAAAATTATATTCTCTCCAATTTAAATATCTATAAATTATATAATCGTAAATTTAAATGTCTATAAACAATTGTAAAATTTCTAATGTCATTATGAATCTAAATTATTATTTTGTTTTAGTAATTAGCGTTTAAGGTTGATGTTTCCTAATGATTAAGTATGAACAAATTGCTATTAACGACATATTTTAAAATCAGGGATTCTAAATTTAACTTAACTTATCGTTATAAAAGAATATGTAGATAAAAAAAGTGTCAATATATGCCTTCATTTTTTTTAATAGTTAAAGTTGAAACTGAACTTTTTAAAATTAAGTATTTATCGTGTCATTTTCACCTACTAGCAAAACATTTTTATAAGTTTAAAATGTATTTTTTTTAATATAATAACCAAGAAAGTTTTTTTTGAATTATGTTTATGAACGGAAATAATGTGTTAATTACGTAAAGTTTGAAGGCTAATAACCAGAAAAAGTCTAACTTATTTTTACAAAGAGAAAGATGCAAAGTTATCATATCTTTGCTCGCGATCTCCGAGATCTGTGGACACAGTGACGTCACGAGGAGGGAAATCGTAGCTTCAGCTCTAAGAGCGGAGTGAACTAGCCCTTGTATTCTCTTTAGCCCTGGGTTGACTCATTCCCCGTCTGCTCCAAAAGTTGGCCGCCTTCATAAGTTTCCATATCAATGACATCAATTGGTGTTGTCGGTATTTCGGGCCTATTTGGCACAGGCATGAGAGATGATTTAGTTTCTCAAGTAGTTCTTTATTTTTCCTTTCATCTTCTTTAATTCTCCTTCCCATGTCTGCTAACTTTTCAGCCATTTTGGTTTCAAAATCCGAGCATTCCTCATCCGTCGTTGAACCATGTGCACGTCTTTCGGTCAGCCGCTTTCCGCCACGTCCGTGTTGGTGATACGTAGCCATTGTTGCGTGATTGCGAATATTAACTTCAGCAGTGATGTTAACGTAAATTGAAAGCTACTATATCGGGCAGAATCATTTAACTTAACTTGCATCTACTCATACTCTTAAGTCAATTCGGAATTAGAAAAACATACATGATTGCAAGTGTATGAAATAGGTATTACTCACTCAAAAGACACCAATGATAATCCGAAAGTCGCAGTTTTTCAAACCAACATCTGGATCAAGAAAACGCCGGTCGGGATCGCATCCAATGATCTAAGGACTGAAATTTTTCAGAAAGTCATGTCAACTTCATGACATCGCATGACCCCACTACCTAAATAGCGGATTGGCATCGGTAGCTCACGGTAAACGCAAAGAATTATTTTGATTTAAATATGAATAATTTGCAATTACATCCTGGTAGTAGTTACGAATAAATAATTAAATAAATAAAAAATTGAGTTTTTACCACTTCTTACATTTTTGCCGTCTGTTGTATCTCTGCTATAACTTTCTGTACATAGCTTTCATTTTTCTTTGTTTATAGTCTTCGTTAGAGTTTTTTTTTACCATTTTTTTATTTCGATTTATCTCTAACTTTTTATTCCATTGTACCGTACACCGATTTATCCATACTGACGCATACTCGCACGACACCTGAGGTGTAGTCTTACTGACCTTTGGGATTGTGCTTGAGTACGTCCTCCCCCTCTCTTTCCTTCTCATTTCCATCTCAATTAATCATTTAATATTGCAATCTTCGTAAATCGTGAAAGTAGAGTAAAAGTAAGCGTTTGAGTCTGAGTTACATTTCTGGCATTGCGTTTGATGACATATAGCCTTGGATATAATCAAGAAAATATATGATCATTAACAGTGGTTATTTTTACTTTTTTATTACAATTTTTAGCGATCATTTTTCTAATTAGGAAATAGATTGATATGATTATTTGTCAACAGTGGTTGCAAAATAAGAAAATCAGCTTTACTGAATAAATAAAGGATTTTAATAATTTCTTTTGTTTAGGTTCGTTACATAATTCCTAAATTTGCTGAAAGATTACAAATAAAAGAATTATAATCCATTAATTAATTGATGAGTAATTCGTTATATATTTTTAACTAGCATTGTTTTTGTTTGTTATAATTCATGAGCAGAAAAGCATTAATTATCAACTACTAACTAATTATCAAATTCTTTTAGAAAAAGTACATACAAGTATAAAAGAATTTAATAATTAGTTAGCATACTTTTTTCTGTTCACATTACTTTAACGTAAAAGGTGCGTTGTAAAGAAAGATACATATTCAAAAATTTGATTCCTATCATAAGAGACTGAAAAAATATTTATTCATAATAATAACAATAAATAAATAAAACATTTTTATAAGCATAAGCAATTTTGCTATCCAATAAGCTTTCACAATAACAATTTATTATAGTATAATACGCTGAGCAAAAAAAAAAGTGAAAAAAAAAAAGATTCCTGCAAATAGTTTCGTGTTAACTCTCAACGAATTAAAATATTGTGAGTGAAGGAACATAAAAGTTGACGACAACAAATATTCAGCTTAGGAAAATTCAAATAATTTTTAATAAAAATAATGTCAAATTTTTTTTCTTACTTTACATAATTTTAACTAGTGTCAAAATCTATCCTTGCATTAATAACCACGTTAAATGGAGAAGAAAATCTAAGCTTTAAATGATAAATATTTCAATGTCTGATTAAAAAAGGGTACAGGTAATAAAATCGCCATATGTATCTTATCTTGCAGGTGATTATGACATCATAATAAACCTTTTAACACTTTCATATTATGTTTTTTCCTCAGTGCACTTACTTCTCCGATTTGTTTACAGTTATTTATTTATTCTATTTATTTACATTTTTGGAAGAGAAGGTAAGGGTCAGAAACATATTAAATAAGTTCTTAATTTATAATTTAAGTATATTTTTAATAGAGATATGAAATAAGAGTTTATAAGTGGAATTTTTACTAAAAGCTATGCCTCAGTTTATAAAAAAATAAAATAAAATGAGACAAAACATGTTTGTTTTCATAAGTTTTAACTTTTATTTTTGAGTTTTTGAATCTGGACACATTTCCGAAATCCATGTTTACCAAACTAGATACCGCTCAAAATGCATGTTTACGAAAGTAGACACAACTCAAAATGCATGTTTACGAGAGTAGACACAGCTCAAGATGCATGTTTACGAAAGTAGACACAGCTCAAAATGCATGTTTACGAGAGTATACACAGCTCAAAATGCATGTTTACGAAAGTAGACACAGCTCAAAATGCATGTTCACGAGAGTAGACGCAGCTCAAAATGCATGTTCACGAAACTTGACACAGCTCGAAACGCATGCTTACGAGAATGGACAGAGCTCGAAATGCTCGTTACGAAAATATGCAGAGCTCGAAATGCAGGTTTGTGAAAATAGATCAGCTCGAAATGCATGTATACAAAAATGAACACACCTCGAAATGCTTATTAAACTATTGATTTTAAATAAATTTGTAATGTGATATCGTTGTTGTTGTTTTCGTATGCCTGTTAAGGCAGAGGGATGCGATTGCCCTTGTTTTCCAGTGGCGCCATCTATGGCCAAGAATTCGACTTCTGCCACACCCATACGTCTCACCCGTTTATAGGGCGGACCCATTCATACATCCATTCATTCATCCACAGATCGTAATTTTGACCTGAATCAGAGAACGATCAATCTCCAATTCAGTACCTCCAGAGGTATTGATTTTTTATGGGAACATGGAGGACTTTGCGACTAGACAGATTTAACGTGCATCAGTCACCATTTTACTACACGGGGTGTCTCCGGCCGGCGGGGTTCGAACCCACGAACTCTCGGACATGGGCCCAGCGCCCTACCGACCTGCAGGCTATCCCGGCCCATGTGATATCGTTCATTTGCATGAATAACTTGGTAAATGTATTAAATTAATTTGATAAATTTATTAATTTTTTTATGCGACTTCAAAGTAAACAGTAGTTCTTAAATTTGTCATAATTGCTATAAATTCATGATAGAGGTAGCAAATTCTCGTTGCAAGAACTATTTTTCAACTTTAATTAATAGCTTAGAGTTCTGAAAACAAAGACATCGCCTGAAAAGTTATATGTGTAATATACTTAGCCTCCTCGATCCCTAAGTACCGCACCTTTCTGACTTCATTCGCAAAAGGCCAATGATAGGCGAGTTTGGTTTGTATAAGTGCCAATAGAAACAACAACAATTTTTACTTGTATTTTTAATTCTCAACTTTTCAAAATTAGAACTATTTTACTTTTAACTCCTTAATTTTGATTTGAGTGCTTAAAATTTTTCTCGGTCTCTTTAAATATCGTTCCCGTGTATGTAAAGTATCTATAACAACAGATTATTTTCTAGAAATAAAAAACCGTGTGATGTCAAAAACCCTCCTTCGCGCTATACCTAATAAGTTAATTGGTATGGTATGACATTAAAACTACGCCTAATAAAGAGAAGTAAAGACTTAAGAAAATATCAATTTATGCTGTTGATTCATGTTGCAGAAAGTGTTATAAGTTATTCAAAGTGAAAGAATCTTTGTGAGAGTGTATTTTTAAACTTTTTGTGGCTTAAACAATGACTAATGTAATGTATTGTGTTTGTAAATCACTTGAACTTTATAAATGCAGATAAGACATTAGATAAGCAAAATACAAATCTCTTTTTTTTTTACTTTCACTTTAGAAAATTCTTTTATTTATATATGAATGTCATACTCTCCAATATTTTTCTGACAGTAAAAAAATTTCTCTTCCTTAAAAAAAATTTAACTTAAAATTTGCTCTTAAAAATGTATTAATTATAATTACGAATTCATACTTTATTAAAGAATAATTTTCATTAAATTTAAGCTCAAATTATTATTTAGAAAATAAATTTCACAGTGCTCACTAAATTGAGACTATTTTTGTTACGATCACTTCCAGGGAAACTCAGGCCAATTAGGGCTCTTCCAAGGAAAAGTCAAAAAGTGGTGACAAATAATTCGAATGTTAGAAATTCCAAAGTAATTTCACTTTAAGAAACTTGAGAGAGCCGCGGTGGCTCAGGGGATAGAGCTCTTGCCCTCCAATGAGATGACCCAGCTCTGAATCCCAGCGATGGCTGGCTGATATGAATTCCGAACCCAGTTCGCTCCGATCACAGTGATGACGTAAAATATCCTTAGTGGTAGACGGATCATGGGTTAGAATCCCATTGCCGTCAGTCTAATCGTGGGGTATTTTCGTGGTTTTTCTTTCCATGGCGGTTAATTCCAATAAAATGACCCCACTAAACGGAATTTCTCCCAATGCTTGATCCGGGAGCTCCCTTGTTTTCTGGATTGGGTTCCAAAATTACAAGGCTACGGAGTTGAACGTTGGTAGTCATAAAAATCAATATTAGGTTTGCTGTTCAAAGTTACATCTAGCATCCTGTTCTCTTATTATTAAAAAGAAGATCTTCTAGAATATCTCCTATTTACTAAAAAGAAGGAAGTAGTCTCGCAAGTGTTAGGCTTGATTTTGTAGAAACAGTAAAGTGTTGTTTACCATAAGTTGTTAACTTAATAAACACTTATTTTTTTTACTTGAAGACAAATCACAGCACTTATTTAAGTAGTACTACGGCCCTTAAAAATGTTAAAAAGTGGCATTAGTAGTGGTATAAGGAAATTAAAACATTCTTCTTACTAGCTTTTACTTTAAAATTAAAAATGAGAATTCTCAAATTTTATCACTAGATGAATTCATTTGGAAATATTAAACGTTGTAGTGAGACAGAATTTATGAAATTTCATCTTTTTTTCTCCTTATCTTTTCAGCCAAAACCTTTTTTAGACCTGGTAAAAACCAGGCATTTTTAGACTTTTGTCTTGCTCTCTCGATGGAAAAGGTTTTGCTTTTATGACTTCCGGAGCTGGTGCCCCCTGATGACGTCAGCTTTGACTGTCATATTTATCCAATTTTTTTCATTGTCTCATTTGTTTCAATTCCTTTTGGATTCACTGCTGCTAAGCGCGTTTTTCCATTGGAAGTATTATTATTTTTAATTGCTATAAAATTTTGATTTCTTTACTTAATATTTGCTCTTCAACGTTTCATCTTTCCTAAAAAAATGGAACCCCTCCTTCAAAAGGATTATTGACACACATTAGTTTAACGTGCAACCATGTGATCTTCGTGCATTTATATGTTTATTTTATTTATATGTTTATTTTATTTGTATGTAATCATTCTCAAAACCATCTCTATAAAAAAGTATTATCCAATTGCTTAATTAAAAAGAATACATTTTGATCTGACTTTCAAATTTAAAATGTAACGAAATATTTATAAAAGTTGTCAATTAAAATGCCCAAAAGTATTTTGGAACTTTTTATTTAAATGCTTTACGTATAGTTGTTGTCAAACAATTTAACATTTACTTAATTTTTGCGAATATGAAGAATTAAAACAGTGATATAATTAAATTGTAATAAATTTAATATAATAAAAAAAAATCATCTTACCTCATATAATAGTAGTTATTATAGTCATGAACAAACCGTATCGGTTTCTGTGCGGAATTAAATTAAATAATTCCTTTTGAAGAGTTTTCGTGGAAGTGATATCTTAAACTGATAAATAACCTTTCCGTTGCAGATAATAAACGAATAAAAATTTAACGCATTGATAAAAAAATATCAATATGCATATCATACATTTTGGCTAGTGTATATGACAGTTATAAATCCGACTGAAATAATGATTTTATTCCCTTCTAAATGAATTGCTCAGTACAACAAACTTATATGGCTGTTTGTACTCTGGAAAGGAGAAAAAAACTGGTAATAAAGTCAGTTAATGTGTAATTAGAATTTTCATTCTAAAATCATGGTAAAATAACCAGCAGCAGTTTGTCCACCCGGTTAACCGTAAAATTTACAGTAAAAAGCATTTTTTACTTTTACGGTTTTGAAACCGTTTACAACTAGTGTGGTTACAAAACCATGAACACAAAATCATACATGTTTTTTTAACCATTTACATCTAGCATGGTTTCAAAACGGTAAAAAAGACATTTAAGTGAGCCTTGTAGAAGCTTTGCACTTCGTTAGGTAATGCAGTTTACAGCTTGAGGGTAATTTTAAGATGAACACTGCATCAAAACATTTAGATCCAACAATGTAGACTTGGTGGTACAATTTATGGAAAATTAATTTTTAAAATGGTCCTTGTAAAGTTAAAACTCTTTTTTTTTAAAGTTATATAGTTTTTGAGTAACTTTCTTGGACAATTTTCAATTTGAATGAAAAACGGTATGAAATCAATTTCAAGATGGTCAGTAAATGAATACGTTTATGTCCAACTAATCTGGCCAAGGTATGGTGAAGCGATTTAAAGGAAAATAATTTTTAAAATGTTCACCGTGAAGTTCATAATTAAAAATAACTTTATTTCTGTTTTTTTTTCTTAATTTATGTAATATGTTTCGCTCAGTAAAGTGCCAAAATTATTTTCTACTTACTCTTTGGCAAGGTTAATAAGTTCGATGTATTTTTTTTTTTTATCCAATCGAACAGCTTACGAAATTTAAGGAATTAATTAACTGAATTAAGAAATTAATTAACTAAAACATTCGCATTGACTGAAACTATACACTGAATGAAACATTCTGACTGAGGCAATTTTGAAAGTCATTACAAAAACTACACATTGACTAAAACATTCCGACAGAGGCAATTTTGGAAGTCATCACAAAAACTACACATTGACTAAAACATTCCGACTGAGGCAATTTTGGAAGTCATCACAAAAACTACACATTGACTAAAACATTCTGACTGAGACAATTTTGAAAGTCATCACAAAAACTACATATTAAGCGAAATATCTCAGAATCCTCCATGCCTTAAATTATTAATTTTTTTAATTTAAACTTAGATAAAAGAGAAGATAACTCGCCGCTGTAAGTACTCTGTTAGCGCTGCATTAGTCAGTCAGTAATTCCCTTTGCAAACTATAAACTGAAAAAAAAAGCTTCCTTTGTCCGTCTTATGGGGATTGTTTACACCGCCATCATGAATCTCGCACATCACTTGAATTCAAAGATATTTATCGTTTAATATCTATATATATATTTCCCTTACATGGCGACAAAAAAAGCCCCATTACAACTCCCAGAATAGCAACGCTAGAAAATCGACCAATGATTGCCGCTAAAAATGTCACATGCCAAATCAAGATGAGGTGGCTCAGCATATAGCGCTTTTAAAAACGGAAACTGAAAGAACCAGAGAGAGCATTCTCACCAAATGTGATCTCCTCCGAAATTCACCCTATCAGCTGCGGCAATGTCATACTATTAAGCTAGGCAGAAGTGAGTAGTCTTTGTCGATAGATCTCTATTTTAGTACTTTGTCAAAAGCGCTTTTTTTCACGAATTTACATATTACGAATTTATTTGACGATTTTTGATTTATATCACGAATTTATTTGTTTTAATATTGTTATTAGTTATTCATTGAAAAATGATTCTCAGTCGTGCTGTTACGCTTTAAGATTTTATACTATAACACATACGTCAACAACAACAAAAAGCATATTAATTTCTAAGAAAATAAAAACAGTCCAAAATGGAATATTTGAACTAGGGATGAATGAAAATCGTCCGAAATGGAATAGACTAACAATGAATGAAAACAGTCCATAATAGCAATTAAAAAGCAGATTAAATATTACTTCTTCACATAAAAACTTTATTTTTTAATTTGCTTCTTAATAAAGGTTTATCCTCCAAATAGTGAAATTACAAATCTTCGTAATTAACTCAGAAACTTGTAGGAAATTTCGATTGATGAATGGCATAAATATTTCATTTGTCAGCACAAATGTGATTTTCACGTAATTCTATTCATTTATTTTAAAATTAGTTTTAATAAGAATTTAAAATTAGTCTTAATAATTTTGTTGTAAAATTAACTGTATTTTAAATTTTAAAAAAAGTCATTTTTTGATTAAAAGAATTTTTTTTAAACGATATCTTTGGAAAGAGCATTGTAGCTTTCCGGCACAAGCAATAGCATTGGAAATAATATCCATGGTATACCCTTACTTGTTGAGATTCTTAAGTTCATTTTTGATCCAGAGAGAAAAAATAATTCAAAAGAGAAGATGAAAGGCCATTTTTTTACTAATTAAATTTTTATTTAAAATCTTTCAAGACATCATTGTAGTTTTCGACGCAAGTGTTAGCATAATTATGCATTCCAACTTGAGAAATCATAATACATAAATATTTTAAACATGCGCATTAAATATGACTTCAATTATTTTTGAAAAACATTTGCTCAATAAATACTTACAATATCACCTAATACAATTTTTTACAAAAGGAAATGTTTAATTACATTCAATTAGAAAATGAAATTTAGAGCAGTTTTTCAATATCACAGCAGCAGCATTTTTTTAGCAAATATTAGATCGATAATTCATACATCTTCTTCGAATTCCATCAGACAAACATTTTTGAATAACATTTCACAAATTATTTACATCCGTTTACAAAGAGAAAACAAAGAAGCAAATTTTTAGCAAAAATCACAGCAGTGTTCTTGAAAAATATTTGCAAATTCAAATTTTGCAAGCATAATTTATTTTATATTTCAGTTGAAGATATGAGTTAGTATCACGTATATAGAACAGAATCTTTAGCCGTACTGGCAAGGGATATCATTCACCATCATTTCTTTTATTTCAATAAATAGAGGAAGGCCGTCTGATCGAGGAGTCATCAACAGTTCAATCTGAAATCAATCAATCAATCAATGAAAATCAATTTAATGCGGATTCGCATCAAAGAGCGGCACCACTGCACTTTGAAAACCGTACATAAAATTTAAATGAGCTCGCTTTCTTCTATGATGCTGCAATCTAGTGACAAAGATGAAAATTAAAGTTTTTTATTATTCCTTTAAAGAATGAAATGTACAAAACTCGCTGTTTTGGTATTCACGAGTCATTAAAATTGTGTTTACCTTTTTTAATGGCAAAAGAGAGAAAAGGGAGCCCACTTTATAAAAAAGAAAACTTATAGTATAATAAATCGATATCTTTGATTTAAATGCGCTAAAAACTTTATAGAAATATTAACTATAGAAACTGGTGCCGCCATCTAGTGACGCTTATAAAAAGTAAATGTTTATGATTTACTTTCATAACAAAAAATACTTTTTATGTTTAGAAAATGCTTACGTTTGAAAATATACATATAAGAGTATTCAGCTCAAATATTACTTACTTATATTTCAAATGAAGAAATTAAGCAGTACGAGTATTCAATTGCTGTGATAAAAATGGGAGAAATCGCAAAAACTGGCGTGACATGGCGCTAGTAGTAGAAGAAGGCGTAATAGAAAAGGCCCAGATGTATAGCAATGCCTCATCGGTTTCTTTTAAAAGGTATTTTGGTTGGAGTTGTTTATCTTCTATATTATGATTTACTATATATTATGATTATGGTTCTGATTCTCATAAATTCAACAACCTGTCCCAGGAACTTTCCCAAAGAAGAATCTTCCATTAAGTGACGCTCGCCAAAGTGCGCCAGAGAAAAAGGGTGGAAAATTAAAGTTTATAATTAACAAAAAGATTTCTTTTTTTGAATGTTTTTGTTAATATCTTTTCATTTTTCAAAAGATACAATAAATTCATCTACTAATTTTCTTCATTCTTTCTGTGAAATGGAAGCCCTTTGACGTGGTGTATGTCATGTGAAACAATATATATATATATATATATATATATATATATATATATATATATATATATATATATATATATATATATATATATATATATATATATATATATATATATATATATATATATATATATATATATATATATATATATATATATATATATAGTCGTTATGGCCAAACATCAATCATCTGTCATCCTCGAAACCACCTACTTTCTCATTGAAAGGCGCCTGATTGTCCAGAAGGGAAAAGTACCAGATTACATGGAGGCACAGAGTCCAGACGGGAGAAGTCCCGAATATTAATTACTAACTGACTCTTTTATATAGAACAATATAATTTAGCAGTCAGTATTTATCCTACAGCGCTGCGTGTAGGTAGTTCTCACCGTTCATGATACCGCTGTCAAACTTATTTCCTTTTTTCTATTGAAACTGTTAAGTTTCATTACTGATTGTAAAGAAAGTTGATTGTCTGTTAAGTTTCATTATTGTCTTTTTTCCCTCCCTTGCTCCACAAATCACTTTAGATAATGGGGTTCGTGTCCGTGATGCGAAAATAGTGAGTTATAAATTTTGAACTTTTAAAAATCTGTGATGGGGATATGGACCAAATTTGTGAGGCTGAATAACTTTTGAAATCCCGTGAATGGGATACTGACCATATTTGTGGAGCTAAAAAGATTGAAATTCTCCTCTCGTGTAGGAGTAGTAGATTAATAGATTATTCAAGCGAATGTTGTTTCAAAGATAACTGTATTAAATTCCATCTTGAATTTGCCGAGAAGGGCAGCAGTGATTCTTGAATTTGCCAAAGAGGACAGCAGTGATCCCTGAATTTGCCGAAGAGGTTAGCAGTGATCCCTGAATTTGCCGAGAAGGGCAGCAGTGATCCTTGAATTTGCCGAGAAGGGCAGCAGTGATCCTTGAATTTGCCAAAGAGGACAGCAGTGATCCCTGAATTTGCCGAAGAGGACAGCAGTGATCCCTGAATTTGCCGAGAAGGGCAGCAGTGATCCCTGAATTAGCCGAGAAGGGCAGCAGTAAACCTTGAATTTGCTGAGAAGGGCTGCGTGATCAGCATCATCTGGCTTGAGTCAACGAGGATTTCATCAAAACATTGCATTACCGATATTGGAACTCACCGCAATCAAGGAACTTTTCATTTTTGAAATGTATAAAAACTCAAAGAAAGAAGACCTAGTATTAGAGGAAATAGAAGGGATTGCAGACAGCAGCGACAATATTGTTAAATTAAAGGAGAAAATCGAATCTACCGAGGTATTTAAAAATGATTCAGAATTTGTCTAAAACTTAATAACTAGCCGTAGAAGAAAGGGTACCGGCAGCGGGCTGGGAATTTAAACAAAACGAAATTTAAGTACAATTTGAGAAACTAAAAGTAGAAAGACTCGAAAAAGAAATGCTTTTACTGGAGGCGAAAAACGAAGCATTTGAAATTAACCCTCCCAAAACAATAAATGATACACATGAAACAAGGATCGAAAATCTAATTCATAGTATTAAAACTCTTATCTCTTCCAGTTCCATCCAAACTTGAAAATTTGAATTAATTTTTTTTCATCGTTGGAACGAGCTTTTGCTACGAAAAGCATAAAAGAGGGGCTTAAAGCCGAAATCTTAATTAATATGCTAGGTAATAAAGCAAATTGTGTCTTGCTATACATTGAAGAGGATGATCTAAAAAAACTATCAAAAATTAAAAGCTTTCATATTCAACAAACTCCCCAAGAATGTTTAAACAACTTTTAAAATGCATCAAAATTTAAGGAAGAAACATATATTCAATTTGCTACTCTCCTAAATTCGCATTTCGAGTATTATTGCAAATTTCGTGAAGTTGAAATATTTAAATCTTTACGTAACTTAATCATATCTGATAAGATAATCGAGACATTAAATAAAGAGAATCATATTCTAATCCGTCAGGGAGAAAATTGGCTTAACCCTGTCGAGTTAGACATTTACATTGCGTCTAAAAATATGCCACACAGAGAAGTTTTCCCTCCCCATTAATATGAATATCGATGGAAATTGAAAAGGAACCTTTTAAACTAAGTTTAAATAAACTTAGCTTAAAAAGTTCCTTTTCAATATCCATCTTCCTTTCATTTCATTTATATTGATTTTTATATTGAACTAGGTGGCGAAGCCCCCTGTTCGCTGCCGCTCATCAACCCCGATGATTGCTTCACAATAATTGTTTTTTCTTGGTAGAGAACAGTTTTTGTACTCAAGATAAAATTATTCATATATGTACTAAATGGACTTCTGTTTGCTTACGCTTGCGCCTATACTGCCCACCATACATGGCAGTACTTTTACTTTCGTTACTTGTACCACCGGTACAAGTAAAAAGTACGTACTTTTACTTGTACTTCGTTACTTTTTAAATTTAGTACTTTTACTTGTACTTTCGTTACTTTTTTAGGGAAAAAGTAAAAGTATTCGTAACGGAAATATCGAATGCAATCGTTACTTTTTTCTAAAACTCGGTAAGCTTTCTTTAAAGAAAAAAAAAAAAGATGTGATTGCAATATATATGCATTCACAGCTAACTTCGTGTTTAAATACCTTCTGTTTCAACTTATACTGCACATTCAATTATTTTTTATTAGCTCAAAGATCACAAAGCTATCTGAAATCCCACCCCGTGTTTGCTTTGTTTATGTTTGTGTTTTTAAAACGCGTTTCTAAAGAGTAAAACTATTTTGAATCAATGGTAATTTAAATAAATAAAAATAATAAACTAAAAATTAAAATCAATAGATAAAATTTCTTTTTCGTGCAAATCCATAAAAAGTTCAATATTAAAATTATATTTTATTTTAAAATTATATTATACGATTATATTATAAAATTATACTATAATACTCTTCCGAATTTAAAAATAAATTAATGTCCATAACTTTCAAAATTAAAAATAATTAAATAAATAACAACAATTTTGCAAAAACATTAAAGAACATAAAAATATTATTTAATAAAATTTTAGGTTACTTTGAGTTTTCGATTTCCTAGAAATGTACTTTAAAATCGTTACTTTTTTTTGTTTAGTACTTGTACTTTTACTTGTACTTTTTACTCGTTACTTTTTAAAATAAGAACTTTTTACTTTTTACTCGTTACTTTTTTTAAAAATACTTGTACTTTTACTCGTTACTTTTTAAAAGTAACGTTGCCATATATGCTGCCCACGTTCAAATATTACTATCTATTAGTATTATAAACATTTAGATATCTTGGTGAACAGAAGTGATTTTTCGAAGTAATAATTTTTTTTAAATAACGTTTATATTCTTATAACATTATAATGCTCAAACAAATTTGATGAATTCGCATCCATAATTTAAAATTTTCGCTAATAATAGCAGTTCTGGAAAATAACTTTAAATGAGGGATACAAAAATATTTAAAGGAAAACAATTCGCGATCGCAACGCTCGAGTACGCCGTCTAGCGGGAGCCTGTAAATATCGGACATTAATTTATCACGTTTTCATTTAGTTCCATCAAAGTCATTGACTGAATCAGACGCCATTTTTAGCAGCAAATAAGAAACAAAATTTCCCTAAGGAAAAGGCCGAAGAACTTGAAAAAAATCTCCAGAATATTAGTAAATCTTTCAGGAACAGAACACGCCAAACATTTGAAGAAAAATTCCTCAATAATTTTTAATTTCTATTATCAACAAACTTGCAACTGATGACTTCCGATTTCGGATACTGTTACAGATGTGTGTATTAAGGTAAAATGCATTTCTTCTGTCTTCAATTCATTACGAATTAAAGTGAAGTCAACATTGCTTTCGTCATTCCAGTGAATAAATATGAATTCAGAACATACAGAATTGTAATAGTTATAGCATATTCTTCTTCGTTATAGAATAGTATATATTTCTGTATCCATATAATTCGGAAAACAACAATAAAAAATTATCCAAGTTACTTGAAATAGTGCCATTTGTGCTGATTCTTAATTAATTTAAATCGTTTTCTTGGTAAGTTTTTTTTTAATTTTGAAAGAATAAGTTCAACTAGAATTCAGCTATTCTGTTTTTAGCTACATATTCAAATTCATATCAATTATAAAATTTTGCTGTGTAGTATGTTATCTAAAAGAAATGAAGGTATAAACTATGTATCTATTATTTGAGAATAAAGTTTTCAAACAAGGAAATTATCATTTTGGAATTCTCCGGGAATCATAAATCAGGTAAGTGCAATGATTTTTACAATAAATAATTTGCTTGTAAATATTTTTTTTTCATTTGATGATGGTTCTCTACAGAATGGTTTTTTGCGTCTGATTAAGAACTATAAGAATAATAAAAAAAGAAACAATATGAAAGTTTTTATTTCAATGTTAAGAATTCTTAAAATCGTTTTTTTTATCCTAAGAATTCTTTATTTTCCGTTTTTTAGTTTATAATTTTTTGATAAAAATTGTTCTCAAAATACTTTTTTTGAAAAATTAAATGGTATAACATTATGTGTTTATGTATACTTCTTGTATATTCCAATGTTTGAAATAATATGATTCAGAAAAGTATGGAATAAAAATTCGGTACTTACGTATTAACGCCACCGCCGCTACAGATTTGGCGGTTTTTAAGTGACGCCAATCTACATTAAAAAATTTTGCGACAGTTCATAAAATAAAACACTTTATTTAAAATCAAAATAGTTAATCGGATTTCGGTGGTAAATGAGCCGATATAGAGTTTAGCATAGATTCAAAACAATCATATCGCCATATGAACTCTGCTGAATAAGATTCCAAATGAAATAACATTTCCAAAACGTACGTTTACCAAGATAAAGTTTTATGTTGTGGGAATTGGTACATTTTCGTTTTTTCGGTAAAATATTTCCCTCCTGAAAAAATAAAATTGCATCTTGTTTTGTTTTTGGCAAATCCCAAAGACGAATATTCGTAGCACTAAAAATGGCGACAAAAAAGAATTGTTTTTTTTTTTGTTTTTGTTTCGTCAGCATTCTGTATTTTACGTTTCTTAGTTTCTAAATAATGATTTTTATTGAAACTTGAAATTTTTTGATAAAAATTGTTGTCAAAAAACGTTGTTTACAAAATTAAATTTCATAAAATTATGAGGCTTATGTATACTTTTTGTTCATTTTAATGTTTGAAGTAATATGATTTTTAAAACTATAGAATGTAAAGTTTAAATGGGCCTTTCATGTTATGTCATTAAATTTAGTAATACTATTTCTCGGGCATTAGGTTTTAACTCTTATAAGAATATACATATTTTTTTCTGTTAATGTACAAATATTTTTCCGATGTGTTTTGGATGTTCCTTCTCTAATAAAAAGAGATACCATTTTGTTTTCGGTTGTACAAGAGAGAAGATAAAGCATTTTTCTTTTTTAAATTTAATAAGCCACATTAAAGAAGGAACGTTGCAATGCTACACGCTACATTAACGACGTCTCCAGAGTAACTGAATGACGGTTCATATAGAAATCGCAGGTATGCGTCTCATACAACAACGCCCCCTATAGTTCGTTGCGATTGCGAATACCTTTACGACTTTTGTTAATTTTATGCTGATGACAACCAAAAAAAATTAGAAATGAATGAGGAAGAACCATGTGATTTTCCGACCAATAAAAATGCATTGACAACAATGAAAAACTGTGTTAGACCATTATGTTTTTATGTTATATAGAGATATTGTATTTAATAGAATCACTTCTTTTATACAACGAAAGCACATAGTTACCAATTTTCGTACTCACACAAAAGATATTCCTCTGCAGTAGTAGCGTATATGAATTTTGTCTATGAGGGAAAAACGTTATATTTTTTTACCATAATGTATAAACATTATTACATATCCATCAGATTATGTGTGAGCTTTATAATTTGAATATCCTGAGGTTTAAGTCCTTTTAAAACATATTTATAATCACAGAATAAAAAAATAAAAATTTCCCTCTGAGGGAAACATCCTTTTTGTGAAATTTTTTTTCAACGGAAATTAACGACATTGAAGAGTTCCCATTGAAATCTGAATCCCTGTCACAAATGATTCTTAGAAGACAGATAATGCTTGTCATTCAACGCCTATAGCAAAAGTCATTGAGTTTTCAAAAAAGCCGTTTTCTCCCCTTCATGAAATAACGATCAGGATCAGAACGTAATTAAATAAAAAAAACGGTAGCTTAAATGTAGGCGTTGCTAATTTGGCAGACTTACTTTGCTTTTACTTTAATTATTGTTAGTTTAATCATATATATAATCAATGTTAGTTCAAGGTATAACTAAATAGTTTTATTTTGAACAAAGTAATGGTGAATTAAATAAATCAAACAATTATAACTCCGCCCACAAATAAAGTGCTAAAGAAATATTTTGATTACCAGTTTTATCTTTTTACCCTGGTCGATACGGTTTTACGCAGGCACGTAATTGTGATAGTCGACGCGAAAGGGTTAAAGATATTTGGAGGAAGTAGCTAGCTGTTAAAGAATATTTTTTTTTTATTTTTAATGGCGGGCACTTGGAGCTATTGTCCATTGGCCACAGAAAGTGCCAGAACTGCTAATTCTCTTTTCGTTACCCAGTGGGCACCTGTGGCGAAGCCACGGCGGTGGAACAGCGTCGCCCACGTCACACTACTACAACCCGCTGTTAAAGAATATATAATACATTAAATTTTAAAAAAAATTTAAATTTTCGAAAAAATGACGATTTCCTCCGACATTCTCGTTACAAACACTTGTAGTATTTCCCGAAAAATCAATCAAAAGTACAAAATTTAGAAAGTAGCACAGTTCAAGTACGTATTTTTTATTTTTTCTTTCCCTACAGCTAACGAAAGTGAAAGCATTTCTACGCATGCCTTTTCTAGCTTCAATTCGAAAAATTTAAGAAGTAACTAATGTTTCATCAGACTTTAATTATATTTGAATTATTATTATAATTTACTCGCTGTGGGAAAGCTCCGAGCAAAAAGTAGGCGTTACTTTCCCAAGCAGATTTTATTCAGATTCTACTCGACTAATATTATTCGATGATTCGGTAGCAGCCGAAAAGTGGAATCGAATGCAATCATCCACCGCTATTAAAAGTTTTTAACTCCAAAACGACGCTGCGCTTCAGAATCTTTTTTAAAAACATTATTCACAGATTTTCGTTTTTCGACTCCTGCTCTGCTCAACTCTACAATTTAGAAAAATAAAATGAAATTAATATACATATAAATATTTAGCTATTCATGGTAGTTTGAATTGAAATATATTTTCTTTAAGTTACTTATATCATAAAATCAAACACAATTTTTGAATAAGACATGATGTTTGTATTTATTAAGTTGCCAGAAACAAACAGCATACATTTGTTTATCTTGGAGGCTTTGATATAAACTAAATTTTTTTAGGACTTACAAAGTGATTGTTGCCAATCTGAATGGTAAATCACAAGTTTTATATCGTTTAATAATATAATAAAAAATATATTTAGTGACATAATTAGTATTATAATTAATAAAATTATAATAAATAACTAGTGAACTATCTATTACTAGGAATTTATGTATCAATTATTATTAAGTATAAACGTAAACGTTTCCGTGTATGGAAATGAAAGTTCCGAGTAAAGAAGTGGGAGTTACTTTTCAATTCGTACCTGGGTACTTAGAGCTTGTCTACCTTAACTTGTGCTCTCGAATTAATTCGAGCGCGTTAAACAAGGCAAACTGTGCACACTCGAGATAATTCGAGCGGCGTTGTATTTTATGCTGCCTAATTTCTCACACTCGAATATAATCGAGAATTGAAAATAACAATGTGAAAGCTAGGAAAGAGATTTAAATTTTACAGAGTTGCCAACTTGCTCCGCACAACAAATATATATTTTAAAGTGGTAGTTTATCAATTGTGATTCTCGGTTTAATAAATTTAATTTAGTAGATTTTTATCCACCAATATTTCTAAATAATTATTAGGTTTATAACATTTACCACTTTATAGAACTTAAGATACAAAAGGAGCAAGGTCAACTTGACAGCTTCATTGATTCGGTCAGTGAGCTGAAACTGACGGCTGTTCGAAGGTAACGGTGTGATGTTGATGACATGATCCTGTTGGACGATTCCGGTCAGCCCATTTGATGTTCCTGACGAGGAAAAAATTTTGATGTTTTGAGTTATTGATGTTTAATTCTTTTGGTGAGTAGTTCTTAATTCTCTCGAAATTATGTCTGGACGTGGCAAAGTTTGAAGCTCGTAGTTTAAAGTAAAGTACAAAAATTAAGTTTATTCAATTCAATTTTTAAAGTACTGCAAAATGAGTCTTCGACGTTGCGGACGTGGTGGAAAGACAAGCACGCCTACCGGGCGTCAAAACCTCAGTGACTCTACGACGGATGAGGAATCCACAGAATTCGACAACAAAATCAAATCACGCAATATGGCTACATATCAAAATCATCCACGTGGCGGAAAATGGCAAACCGAAAAGACTTCACGAGAACCAACGGTAAATGTGGAAAGCATGAGCCCAGGTGAACGAAAGTTATATGAAGAATGGATGGAAATGATAAGGATGACCAACAAAGAAATTGAAACAACAGCGAAAGAGCTCCAGGATTGCTCGCAACTCAAAACTCAACTTATGGAAACTCAAGATGCAGGCCAAAATTTAGAACAGAAAAGCGAAACGACAACCGATACAGAAAATACAGCTAAAAATAATGCAGAGCCTCCTACAAAAAAGCGAAAAAGGAAGAAGAAAAAGCCAAACAAAGCCAAAAATATTGAGGATACACAAATCATGATTACAGAAAGCACCTCTTCTTCACCAATAGATGCCGCCACCTCCTTGCTACTATCTGAAACAATCGTCAACTCCGACATAGCTCCACCCATGGAAGTTCCCAATGAAGAAACAGGCACACCCATAACCTCTGCACAAGCACATCCAACCATACATATTAAAGTATTACTCCGTGGACTATCAACAGAATACAAAACAGATGAGATCTCCCATCAACTGGCAAAAACAGGCATTACAACTCATAAAGTCATACAGTTTAAGAGAAAAGTGGGCGAGGCCTATAGGCTCCTCCCACTTTTTCTCATAATTCTTAAAAATACAGTGCAAAATCATCAAATTAACTCCATCACCACTATTCAAAGTATTCCAGTCAGAATAGAGAGATTTAGGGGGGGTCGTGGACCAATTCAATGTTTTAATTGTCAAGCATTCCACCACACTCAAAGATCATGCAACGCTGCCTCAAGATGTGTGAAATGCGCTGGCAATCATCGCTCCCATGAATGCAGAAAGGACAGACACACTCCACCAAAATGTTGCAACTGTAGTGAATCCCACACCGCAAACTACACTGAGTGCATAGCCCGTCCCACTAGGAAGGGCTCTCGCCCGATTCCCACAACAACAGCCGGTATGGCTCGCAGACTTGTCATAATAATAAAAGAACTGCAAGAACTCATAAAGAATGAAGAGGTACTCCAATTACTGCAAAAAATCATTAGAGATAATGCTCCATAATGTCATAGTCATGCCCAATTCCGGACTATTCATTCTGAACTCTTGCATTAGTGTAATATGTAGATTACTTCTGTAAATTTATCATATATCATGTTATATTTGTTTTACTACTTAAAATTACACAATTCTAACTTTATTCAATGCTAAATTGTCAATCGCATTTGCATATATTCTAATTTTACACATAATTTATCACAACTTATGAATGAATCAAATTTAAATTCCATTCAATGCTAAAATATCAATTGTAATTGTTTATATATTAATTTAATTCATATTTTAATCACAACCTATGATTGCATCAAATTTAATACCAATCAATGCTTAAATATCAATTGTGCTTTTTATATTCACGAAAATTTCTGATTATTGCATAAATCATGACTTATATTAAATATCAAATCATGTTTAATTTATCAAGCAAACATGCTTGATCTTCTGTAATGCTACCTAAATGCTGCATAATTCAAAATGTTTTTTAATTCAACTTGTAAATACTTCATGATGAATGGGTTAGGGGCCGCTGCGCGGCCCAGGCACCCAATTTTAGTTAAATAAAGAGAAGAGAAAGAGAACTTAAGATACCTTAGATACAACTTAGATAGAACTTCTGCCCGTTTAAAAAAAGAGCAGAAATAAATTTACTTGTAGTTATTTGCCGGCAATTTTAATTATTTTGGTGTGTCGGGTAGTGCAGTATATCAAAATTGTCCTCCAAAAAAAAGGACAATGTTTTAAAGTACGCTTTTTTACATAAAAAATTGATTCTTTTGGTCGGGTGTTTTTCAAAAAATCTGTGAGTCTAGGAGTTAAAGCAACTGCAACTGGTTTTGTTAACTTAAACCTATTCTGACGATTTTAATCACGCTCTCAACTTAGTAGCTTCTCTTTAAAGTCTCAATTCTAATGCTATTTTTTTTCTCTTCTTTAATAGCCGCCATTGAACAGCCTACCCAATTTTTGGTTTGCGGGTACTAATGTTCAACTCCGTATCCTTGTAATTTTGAACCCAATCTAGAAGGCAAGGAAACTCCTGGATCAGTACCCAAAGACGTATTGATTTGTAATGGGAACTTGGAGGACTTTGCGACTCGACAGATTTATCGTGTACCAGTCACACGGGGAGTCTTCAGCAGGCGGAGATTGAACCCACGAACTCTTAGACATGGGTCCAGTGCCCTACCAACCAGGCTATCCCGGCCCTTAATTCTAATACTACTGTAAAATTTCGTCCCAGAGTTTTTATTTACGGACGATTAACTGGAAAGAGTCTTATGCTTACGTATTATAGAAATCTGTGTATCAGCCCTTTGCTGGATTATTCACATTCAACAGATCGGAGTTTGAATAAATTTTCCAAAGCAACAAAAAAATATAAGGGGGGAGTCCCTATGTTCTGGGGACCTGCTTCGCTCGCGGCTTCCACAGGTTGCTCCCCATTAACAATCCTGATTAATTTAAGAATAATAAATAAAAAAAAAATGAGGGATTAAAGATATATACAGAATACGAATTAAAATGAAGATAAATTTAAAATATTTACATGAACTTTTTTGAGAGGACCCCGTCTGACAGGAAGAACGCAGTAATAACTTCAGCTTTCTTGAAGGAAGTGAGATTTGAATAAAATTGGTAACCATTTGTTAGTTTAAAAAAAACGCATAAAAATTATAAAATACGTAATTCTTTTTGAAGTTTGTAGCATTTAGGGAATTTATTTTATAAATAAAGAAAAATAAAAGTCAATAAGTTCCTAATAGGTCGTGTTAAATATATTTACCACCAAAAAATAAAAAAAATGCCTTTTTATAAACTAAAGGGGTTTCATCTTTCTTTTATCAATTACTATTCTTAAAACAATTTCAATTAAAACATTACTTTAATTTTCCTTTATTAGAAATAAATGGCCCATAAAAGGATTAAACCGTATTGAGCCTTTAAAAATGCCAACAACATTAATAAAAAATCAACAAATTTTAGTTTTAAGTTCTCTGCTGTTTTCTGAAATATTCTGTCTTCCAAGAAGCAGTTGACATCTCCGGTTTTAGCGTGATCAAGATGCCCATTAGACATCGAGAAATAGTCTAATACGTTGTAATTTTTTTAAGAAAAAAAATTAATCTTAACTTTTTCTAAATCTAATTCTAAGTCATAATAAGCAAAGAAGAGAAGTGTTGGTTATATTCAAGTTCTTTTAGCGGAATTTACTCAATTATATAGAAACATAAAAGAAATATCTACCAGTAACTGAATATAGTGCTTAAAATATTTATCAAAAGTAAGGGGGGATAAATATTTTTCTTAATTAATAGCAGAAACGTGAATTTTAAATTGTTTTATTAAAATAAACAATACAAAATAATTTGTTAGACATGAAAAGAATAAAATGAAGAAGAATAAATTTTAGATGGTTTAATTTTCTTTTAATCGGAACTTAAATGTAAGCAATGAAATATCATAATATTTACTATGACTTAAAATATAAAAGAAACACACAATTCTTCTTATTCCCCTTATAATAAGCGTTTTATTACTAACTTCTTAAAAAATAGAGAGGTGAAAATAGTGTAATAGTATTAAATAGGACAAGATTTCTTTTAATTAACCAATCACACACAATCAATTAGTAAGAGGGGAATATGAGTTAGAATTCGGCGTATGACAGATTAGGTTATTACAATTTCCCCTTTTTTTTCTAAAGGTATTTTAAAATTTTCTTAATTTTAAAGATTTTTGAATAATCACTAAACATTAATTAAAATTATTTCTATTCTTTAAGAACTAATTTAAAATTAATACATTATAAATTTTATACGAAACTATATATTTATTTCTAATTTTGAACTCTGATTAATATACTAAATATTTTGTTTTTAAATTGTCCTTTTATTAAAGAATTCCCCTAAGCTCAAAATTTCTAATTTAGAAATATCATTTTAAATTTCAGCTTACATTTATGTTTTAAACAATTCAAATTTATAAAATTTTAACTTAAATTCAGTAGTAGCCTTTTGAAATAATTAAATAAACAAAACATTATTCAGTGAAAATTATATGTTGGGTACAATTTTAGGTATAACAGAAGAAAGTAGCATGTCTAATGTTATTAGCCGTCTAATAAAAAAAAGAATATCTCAATTAACTTTCTCACGTATTTTACTTTTTATCTAATAACTTCTTTTAGTGACCCTAAGTATCCTCATCAAATATTTTTTTTTGGTATAACGTAGTTAATTAGTTGCAGCAAGAAACTAGTGGTATTGCTAAAAATTGCGTGAAATTTTTTCCGCAAAGTGCATTTTCACTCATCTTTGAAGTAGGCGTTACTTTAATCTGCTCCCGGAAAATCATAGTTCGTTTTGTAACCTTTCCATCACTGATATTTAAGCCTTGACTCCAGATCTTCAGTGACACTGAGTTCCAGAGTCTTTATTTATAGTAAACGAGTTAACTGTAACTGTAATTCAAAGCATTGCGTTGAAAAAATATGATGTTTCAAATATTTAACTTATTGTGGTAGATACAAAGCAAATTTTTTTTAGATTGTTTTATTGTCAAACTCACATTTTTCTTAATGATACATTAAATAAATAGCGATTGCATTAAGTGAATTCTTTAAAGAAAGGCATATTACATTAATTTAATAATGTTTTTAACATCAATCACACACTTTCATGTCTTTGGAAGTGTTTGTCGCCGATGTGAATTGTAAATCACAACCAAACAAATATTATCACTGAAGTAACAATAATTGGAGATTAATTTTATCAACAAACAATTTGTGTCTTAAAATTTTGAATTCGTTTTATTTTGGTAGCATTTTGAATTCTAAAGAGTCAGAAATTGAAAAGAAACAGCAGCTAGCAGAAAACTACTTGAATTTGTTTTAAAAAAAGTAAAATTATTGTGGTTGCATTATGCGTGGTTAAAGCTCTCCAGCTAAACATTTTACGAAGAAATTTCGATCCAGTATTTCTTTTTCATTTTATTTTATCTAAGTTTTAAATGCACAAAAATTGGTGAGAAACAGTTTTTCAACAAGTTTATTTATTTCAAATTATAATATTAACTTAACATTTATTTATAGTAATCAAGTCGAAAATCAATAAATTATGTATTTTAAACTCTTATTGCTAAAATAAGACTGGTTATATTCTTTCTTACATATCCGTATGGCATCATGGTGAATTTGTTATTAAAATAATTCGTACAATATATGCAAATTAAAAAAAAAACTAATTATCTCAATAGAGCAGTAAATTTTGTAAATGAAAGAATAATTTTTTTTTAATCAATGCACTATTTCCTTTTTATGACATTATAGTGCAACAATAAGAACAAATTCCCTGATCTCTACAACCTAAGATAGCTTTTGCTAAATTTTTAAAAAGGAACATATGATTTATCATAACGGCTTTGCTATTATCAAACGTCTATATATGATTATTATTATTATATACTAGTGGGCTGTGCCCCCTGCTCGCTAACGCTCGCCAACCCCCGAAAATTGTTACGCAATCTTATATGGTTCGCTTCGCTCGCCACTAACTTAGGTACATTGCAAATGCACAAAATTTTAAGAATTCAAAACAATCATTCAAATCCATATAACAACTTTTTTTTTTAAAAAATTTACATCTTTTTAGTAAATACTAAGTCATTAAAATAAATTTGAATTCAAATAAATGACATGTAATTCGTTAAACCTATTAGAAATATGCTATAGTATAAAATCTTAAGATATAAATTTCTAAAACTGATATCTCTTTAAAAAGGTTAAAATTTTGGCTATAATTAAGTCTGTTAAAAATTTAAATAAGAGAAATTGCAATGGAAAAACCCTGCATAAACAAAACATTGAATTTCGGAAGAAATCTCGTTTGGTGAGAAAGTCAAAAAATACAAAATAAACTGACCTCAAATAAAACTCCAAGGACTTCGAATCAAATAATTAAGGAAACTACTATCACGTTTAATATAAAGGGAAGATTTATTAACTAAACAATAAAATTACAGCATTGCAGTTCCAAAAAATAAATCTCACACTCACTCAAAAAAACAATTTACCTTCTAATTAGTCACCATAGCAACCACAAAACTCTTCTCGTTACCATCTATAAACTGATATATAATAAATAAATTATTTAACAAAAAATACGATGCGCATAAGCACATAATATTTTACACTCTGGTTATTTCAGTTTCCGTTTTTAGAAGCGCTATATGTTGAGCCACCCAACCTAGATTTGGCATGTGACATTTTTATTGGCAATTATTGGTTGATTTTCTAGCGTTGCCATTCGGAGAATCGTAATGAGGCTTTTTTTTTTATCGCCGTGTAAGAGTAATATATATATAGATTACATGCCGGAAGAAACTAGTCCGAATAAAAAAAGGGCTGCCTTTTTAAACATACCCCAAGTAATAATAATCGATGCGAAAATTTGATTTTGCTGTTAATATTCTAACTCCAGAACTGTAATAATAAAAATGCGTCCCAGTGCCTTTTTTTTTCCCCAGTGCAGAATAACTTTCGCAGTGCGGCGTTAACAAATTGGATTTTCTTTTGAACATTTTCTTTTTAATCAGACATTAGAAAAAATGATATTTTGTAAATTGTCTGAGATAAACAGAATACGTTCGTTAATATCTGTATCTTTATCATCAACGACACGTCTTAGGAAGTAATTGTCGCTGATATTGAGCCTCGACTCAAAGTAATAATTAGCAATTTATTATCTTTCAATAAATAATAGAATAGCATAAGATGCCACGTATCATAAAGAAAGTGTTGAGTAAAAAAGTGGGCGTTACCTTTAAACTTGTACCTGGGGAAATACAATTTGTCTTGGTTACAGTATGATAGAAAATCTATTTCGAGTTTCGGGATGCGATATTCCACTATGACTAACTCTGGGGCACTTCTTCGCCAAACTCCGCGATAACTGCTTAATTGTTATGCGCGCATATCTACGAAAGAGTCTGTGGCAACCCTTCACTGTAAACAAGGAACATCGTCTTTTTAAACTTGATTATCGTTTTTATTTTTACTATCGTATTTATTTTTATTTAATTTTCCCCTTCTATTTGAGCTTAGTGTTGATAAAAGATGCAAAGAATAATTGTTTGGTTGAATACCTGATACATGCAAAAAAGATGCAGGCAAATATTTGGTAACCAATTGCGACTCGTAAATTCTATTTCGGCCAAAATACTATACATTGATTATAGTTTAAACAGCTTTTTAAATTAAAGCATTCTATTTGCAAGTTTCCAAAAGATATTAAGTATAATTACCACTTTATTATAAATGTTAAATTTTAATAACGTAAGAGAATATACCTCTTAGAAACAATTTTTTACCATGCTATTTCTTTTTCCATTTTTGCACATTTTTTCCCACAATATATAAATATTTATTATAACATTCGGAAAAGGGAATCAGATGGTTATCAAATTTATAACTATATTTAAAATTTAATTAATTTAATATGCTTTTATATTCAAAAATTAATAAACACTAAAAATTTATTATGCATAAATACAACTGTAAGATTACCCACCACTAGATGGCGCTACGAGATATGAACAAAACTTAAGAATTAATTAAAAAAGAATCTCTCTCGTTTTAGCGTGGTGTAGAAAGGATTAGAATGTTTTGGGAAGGAGAGAAGCGTTTTTGACGATGTCATTTACAATTATTTTTATATACTTAATTTTATGTTTGTGATGTAGCATAATTAGGTGTTTAAATAAATTTGTTTTATGCCAAGAAAGGTTTAGCGTGAAAATTATTTCACACTATGAAAATTGGAAAAGAATCTGCAAGTTTTACTACAACCCATGGATTTTGTTGCTTAAAATACATCAATTGATATCGAAATGTATTTATGTTCGACCAAATCGAATATATTTGGTTTTTGAGGCAAATAAGCAAAATAATTTTTGCATTATTACTATTAATTCTAATTTACCTTATCTTTTTCACTTCATAAATTTTAAAAAAATTGTAGTTTCTCAGAACATAATCAAAGACAAATGATTTCTATTGTGTTTTATAATTAAAAATTCAAGGTAATCTAAATAAATGAAAAAAATTAAAAAAGCACTTTTAAAAGAAATGCATGTGCATGAAAGAAAAGAATTCTCATTTCATTTAAATTTTAGTACATAATCATTAAAATAAAATGTACTCATTGAATTGCAGCATATTTAGTATTTCTCTCAACATTTTGTGGTTGTCTAAATGCTACACCATATAATTAAGCAATATATTTTATTTGTGAATCAAGTTCTGCTTAAAAATTTTTACTCTTTAAACAAAATTAAACGTGATCGCACCCTAATTAGTGTATAATTACAATATTTTATGTTTCACCTAAAGATTTAAAAAATGTGACTGACCCAGTTTGAACATTGTAGGCTGTAGTGCCGCGTTGCGGGGTCCAAAATGTCGGACTCTACACTGCCCTACAAGACCCTACCAAAGACTTAAGTTCTCAGTTGCGCTTCCGCTCTAATCAGTGGCCAAAGTGGCCAAAGAACCATACTGCCCAAAACAGAAAATATTAGTTATTAAGCAAATTCACTTAGGAAAAAATGCTTAGTGACTGTTTACAGGATATTAACTTTCTACTGGAATGAAATGTTGATAATTTCATATTAAAACGGTGAGACTATACTAAGAATCGTTGGGTTTTCTTTTCGAGGAGAACCATTGTTTCTTGCTGGTAAAAAAAGTTTGTCGAAATTAAAATAAAAACTAGGCAAAATTTAAGACACTGAAAGCAACCATAGCGAAATAATTCGTTATTTTTCTGCATTGAGTTTTAAATTAAATTAAAATAAAAATTATTACTAAATGTATTAGTTTATCCTTATTCACCATTACAGTAAATTGGATTGCATTTAACTCATTTTGAAGACATTTTTTATTCAGATTTTAATTACTTTTTATTATTAATATGACTAGTAACTAATAAGTAAATATTTAAATACTTGGCATAGATAAAATTGTTCGTATTAATTCAGGTCTTATTTTTGATATTGATGAGTTATTTTTTAAATTGCAAAGAAGAAATCAAGAATAATTTTCAACAACTGATTGAAATAAGAATATATTAGCCGTAATTTTTTATAAAAGGTATAGTAATTGTTGTTTAGGTTTAGTGCTAAACTTCTTGATATTAATTATTTTTGTAGCAAATTTATAAAAAAAAAAATCAGCATTTAGTTCTAAACGGAAATATGATTCTATAGATGAAATCATAAATGGTAGAAATGTTTATTTATAAATATAATGAAATTGCGTCGCTCCACGTAAATACAAACATATAGTTGTATAATTAATTACTGCTCCATTTTTACGTTACTTGAATTAAAAAAGAAGTTGCGTTATATGAAACAATTAACGTGAAACTAAAACATACGAAAAATACAATTTATATATCTTAAGTAATTTTATTGTTCATTTAAATTAACAAATTTTTGTACAAACGAGTTCCACCGATCATTACATAAACAAACTCTACTTGCACTCATATAAAAAAAATAAATTAATAGCGGTTGAAGTTTAATCTCGTACGATTCGAGAAAGCGTGAGATTCATTGATTTGGCGGGTTAAGAATTCGCACGCCAAACAGTGCCAATTGGAGTGCCCCAGAGTTAGTCAAAGTGGAATATCGCTTTCGGGATATGCGTATATCTCTACCATTTGATGCCCTGGTCAGTAAGAAAACAATCAATATGTGCTTTTATATTTATTAACAAACGTAACAATGAAAAATTAATAATTAGACTGAAAACAAAACAACAAAATATGAGAAATAGGAGCTTTCAAGAAGTGCTCATTCGGGCATGAGTGTATCGAGAACAACTAACATAAAATATAATTTGATTGGCGACGAATTGACGCCGCCAAAAAGAATTAATTCGTAGCACAGTAACCACCAACTGATGTTCTTAACTTCATCTTACGTTTGCATTTTCGATCGCAACTCGCCTATTTTAAAGTCTTAGTCTTAAGTGGCTCAATAATATAGATCTACAGCAAAACTGTTACCCAGACCCTTTACGATTCGGAAAGGATTAACTGGAAAAAGCCTATGCTATTTCGCTTTTTATGATAGATTGATTTTAAATAAATTTTCCTTAAATTATTTCAATTTTTAATCATACGCAATTTTTAATAAAACATTTAAAATAATTGCATTTGTATAAAGTAAATCGTCTAAAAAAACCGATTTCATTAATTTATCGTAGTTTTTTAAATTTCTAAATTTTTAATTTTTAAACTTTTTGTTGAAAGTTAATTTTTTTTAAGATAATATTTTTTATTTAAATTACTAAGCTTTAAATTTTTACCATTGATAATTTCTTATTTAAAAATTCAATTTCGGATTTTTGCAGAAGAAGAATTGTATAATTATTGCTATCTTTGTCTATGGAAATAATAACAAAGTTCTCTTGAAGTTGTTTATTTGCTAAGTCAGAAAAATATGTTGAGTTGCTATCGTTATTTAAAATTATAAAAAATGAAGTAAAGTAAATAACTTTTTAAATAATAGAGTTTTTAAAGCAATAAGAAACAGCCAATTTCCATTATGTTAATATACTTAAAAGTAAAGAAAATTTATTTGAGATCTTTAGACAAAAATTTTTGAGATTATTAATAAAGTTCTCTAGAAATTTATAAAATCGTTTCAAAATCGGTAATAAATAATCTAACATTCTAAATAATCAAACATTAGAATAGTTGTTTACGTAAAATTTAATTTCTCGAGAACTATTTGATCGACCTCGTCAAAAGTTTGGATTTTGCCATTTAAAATTACTTTCTTTAAAATTATGTGATAATTTGTAAGCCCCATGATACAAAAACTGTTTCGACTGTTATTAAACAAAATGATAAAATAAAGCTAATTAAAGAAGATTTTTTACAAAGAATAATCTTTGGACTAATAATTTGGAGCTTTATAACTGTGTGGTAAAATATTCCGATTTGCTTATAATGTTCTGGTGATATTGTAAAATACGAAAAAATTAAAAACAATATAAAGGGATTTTAAATTTCATCTGCTCAAATTTTGACCACTCCTTATGTTTTGAAGGTCAAGAATTCAAATCCGTTTATAAGAGTGATATCGTAGAGTGAAAAGTCTGTTCAACTGACTTCACATATCAGGTGACGGGTGAGTTGCCGAGACTTGTTTAGCTTCTAATGGGTCTTTGAAATATTTACAGATGTGGAAAGTTCTCTCTTCAAAATCTTTGAAGTCCCAAAATTCAAATCCGTTGAGTAAAAGGCACGCTCATTCAGAGAAGGTACGTTTTTGTGTTCGTTTCTGTAACTTAATTAATGATAAGCAATAATAAATTTTCATGTTTGAAGTCCCTATAAGACTATAATCATTAAAATTGGTACTTCGTTTGTGAAAATCTGATCATTGTAACGGAAGTTATTTAAGGTGATATCTTTTTTTAATTTGCGCATTGGAACTCAAACCTTTTAAACTGACCTCTTGGAGAATTTTTTTTCCGCATTAATATCATATAAAAAATGCATATAAAATGTTTGAATCTTTAAGGTTGAATATATTTTTATTTTATTTTTTATAACTGTCGTTGAACAGCCGACTCAAATTTGAGTTTACGACTACCAATGTTCAACACCTTAGCCTTGTAATTTTGAACCCAGGCCTAACTCACGGAATCCAGTTACAACGCGTCTAAGAGTATTCGATTGAAATAATTCGGAAAGGAGAAACATCCCGAAAGCAGTTTCCGTGAAGGAAGCCTTTTTGAAAGGCACATAATAATGTTTAGTGGTAACTATGTGATACTGACGTCACGCGTCACGTGATGAGCTAGTTGCTTTTATTTCGAGGACCACCTAATTAATTCCATGTGCTGGCTACATGTTACACCAGTAAAAAAGCAGGTGATAATTATGTCGAATTTTCAAAAACATCTCTCCCGCACCGTTTCTAGACGTCTCCCGAGAATTAATAAGCAGAAATGGGATTAAATGGTGGCAAGAAATGAAAACAAATACATTTTGGATTTCATTTAAATGAAAAGTATAGTTAATTCGGTGACGAATCTCTGGATTACGAAATAATACGAACATCCAAGGGATTTTATTAAAAGAGGATTTTATCTTAATTATTTAAAAAATTTTTAATTTAATTCTTATATGAACTATTCAATATTTTTGTTTTTAAATATAAGTTTTACTATGTCTTATAATCAAATCGAACAGATAAAAAAATTAATTAATAAGTAACTTAAGAATCGAAAAAGAGTAAAATTCTCCAGAACTCTATGGAAAACCAGAATATCACAACATATAGTATCACGCATTAACAATATCAAATGAACAGGTATCAGGTGTCAGCAAGTTATATTAAAAGCAGAAATTTTCCAGTGAGGGGTATGACTCACAGGACCCAACTTAGCCTAATTGGAGTCTGGTGCAAAAACTTTTCTTGGGGCCCTCCTCTGCTTCACTACTTTAATAATGAGAAACCAAACTTTATGGAGGTATTTAAATTTTCTCCTCATTATAGATATATAACTAGAAAATTGACTGAAACCTAAAATAGCTATCAAGCACTCTCCTCTTCAATGGTCAGTCGAATATCGTTCTGTCCCTTTTTTATTTTCTAACAATTCTATGTCAGAAATCCATTAAAGTCAGAAGTCCATCAAAGGAAGTAGCACATCTGAAGAGTCAAAATTTGACAAAAATGCTCTTTAAATTTATAATTAGAAGATGTAAAGAAATATTATTTTAGCTAAGTTATTATTTCTTCAAATTAACTGAATTAAAGAAGTCAACAATAGGATAACTGATTGTTAACTTTTGTCATCTACCTTTGAAAATTCGTATCCTTGCTGACATTAAGGCGGAATTCATCTAAATTTTTTCAAATTCGATGACTCAATTAAGCCCGTATTCTTATAACAACATCGCATTTTGCGATATGTAAAAATACAGGCTCTTGGTTGACCAAATTTATCCATCGTAATTGCGAAAATTTAGCAGAATTTCGCCCTAGAAACCCATGGATTTACAAAAAAAATATTTGCTTTCATACGGTAGATTAATGAAGAAGCTAACATAAAACGGATTTTACACTGTGCTGATACTTTACTTAAAAAAAGTTCATTAAAGAAGGAGACGAAAAATAAACTTTCTATTCGATTTTGGGGATCCCTCTGATGCGAGGGCCTGGAGCAACTGCCCCTGCTTTCGTCAGGTTCTGATGACTTCCACTAGTACAAAATACATACGGTCCGAAGTACTGCACTCCTTCACATTATATGCACTTTTAGAGCGCTTTTTCTTCATGCCAAACGATGCCGATCAAATCGGATAACGATATGACCAAACAATTATATCGTTGCCTGATGGTTAGGAAAACACTTATTCATTTTCCCGACATCGTTTGCTGGAGTTCGGGAAAACGAAAGTGCTCTTTACCGTAACGAATTGTGATTTCTTGAAACAAATTTTTTTATTAAAACCATATATAAAAGAATTTAAAGAAGTGAAAAAAAAAATTTTCATGATGATTTTTCAAAACAAACTTTTGAATCTATGTTATTTTGGTGACAGTACAAACTGCAGTAGTCGTGCCATCTACTTTTCTAAAAAATGAGAATAATCATTAACGCGTTTTTACAACAATTTTGAACTTATCAAAAATTTAATGCACTATTTTGCTCATATTCGATAATAAAATTATTAGAATGTTTGTAATTATATTATTTATTTTTTTAAAGAGTGGATAGTAAGTTCAGAAAAGAACAAATACGTGTTAATTTCAACTGGTACTGATTTCTTACTAAAATATAAAACAAAAGAGTAAAAGAAAAGAAAAAAATATCGGTACGATTCGATGGGATACGTGTGCTCTCATTCAACACGTTGTTTCCATAAATGAATTCTTTTTGTTGGAGCCGACATAAACGCTATCGTATCAGTGCGTGGAAAAACGCGCATGCTTCTGCAATGTATTTTACTAGACCCTGTATCGTCAGACGACAAACGGGTTCGTCTTGTATCGGTCGGTATCGTGCCGGTATGGGTCGGTATCATGTCCTGTAAATTTTTTCTCAATACATTACGAAAATGTTCCAGATTTTAATTGGATGTTGCTTACCGTAAAGAATCTGTCGAATATTCCAGTTTTAAATTGGATGTTGCTTACAGTAAAGAATCTGTCGACTATTCCAGCTTTTAATTGGATGCTACTTACAGTAAAGAATCAGTCGAATATTCCAGTATTTAATTGGATGTTGCTTACCGTAAAGAATCTGTCGAATGTGAGTGGGACATGATGAGTCATGAACACCCAGCTGTTCTGCAAATGAAGCACAATGATCTGAGGATAGGTTCTGTCAGCTTCATGTATGTGAAGGATCACTTGCAACTTGCTCTTCTCTCTCTGCTGCACTCCCAAATCAGCGCTCTGAGCATTCCGCTCAACAATCACCAAGCACGCTCCACTCTTGCCTATAATGGTCCTCGGAAACCATGCACTCGCAGGTGGAGTTCCCATTCCCATTTCTGTCAGCAATAGATTTCCTGCAAAAGGAGTAATATTCATTACAGATTCTGAAAAATAAGTTTAGTGGCAAATTTCGGTAATCTACTAATCGCCGGATACTTTGCCTGATGCATGGATGGCCAAACATGAATGCCCCAGTGCGGTAAGTACCCAATAATTTATAAACAATTTTGAAAATAAACAAAAGTAACGACTACTTCAGGAACATTGTCGAAAATCGGTATAACTTTATTCATTTGCCATGGAAAATCATCATCAGCATTGGCACGACAGCCCTTTGTGAGCCTGGGTCTTCCTCAGAGGTTTTTCCCATTCTGCCCTTTTCCCAGCAATTGTTTTCCAGTTCTTTACTTTTAGGATGGCAAAATCCTCATCCACACAGTCCTTCCATCTCTTTTTGGGCCCTCCTCTTGGTCTTTTATTGGAGGGGGTTGCATTAAAGACTCTCAATGCTGTTCGTTCTGGGCTCATTCTGACTGCAAGCCCGGCTCATCTCATTCTACTTAGTTTAATAGATTTAATGATAGCTATGAAAAATAACAACGTCAAATAGCGGAAATGCTTGACCACATTCTCGAAAAATAAAAACTAATTGGAAATGATCAGAAAATCAAAGTGCTTCCCTAATTACTATCGGTCTAAAATGTTACAAACATTGAGTATCTGTGCTACCACAGGCCATTCAGAATCCTGAAATTAATGTGAAATCATTTTGTGAAATTAAGATAATCTTCAAAACCACTTGTCAAGACTTTTAAATTTTTCTAGATTCTGAACACATTGCTAATATCTGGACCAGATAGCTTATGCGAGGTCATGAAATGTGCTCAACAATTTGTGTTGTCTGCCTTTTTCCAAATATTTTATAATCATGTCGTTGCTCCAAACGAAATTATACGTACCTAATATACACATATTTTTTTAGTGACTTGGAGAACTATCTAAATAAGATTGAATTTGTTGTAAAAAGACTCATTAATGATAATTAGTTTCATTAAGTACTGATAATTTCATAATTATTTAGAACTAAATTTTTCAAATTACTCATTATTATTTTTTACATAACGTAACTCATTAAGACTTGTGAAATGTTTATTAACAATAAACGAAAATTCTATCTGCGTAAATGCGCATTATCAGATTATAAATAATAATTTTTCCATAGTATGCTGTAGACCCACAGTAGACTGATCGTAAGACACGATTACCAGTAAACCACTTAATACAAGCATCAATGGCAGACGTCAGTGAGTTGGTAGGGGCTCAAAGGGTTTGCATGCGGTACTGGTCTTTTTTAAGCTGCTTTACCCTAAATTATTCCACTTCACGAGCGGGTCATTTGGTTACCAAAGCGGGGTAGCTATCCTCCGCGCAGAGCATCAAAATTGTGATGCTATATCTTCGGAAAATCCTCAGGGATGCATTCCGAATTGTCTCCAATAGCTCATTCTGTGTTGCCACTGCCACTAGAGTGATGAAAATCCTAGTCCTAGTGTTCTGATTTTATTGGGCACCTGGGCCGCGAAGCGACCCCTATCCCAATCATCTGGAATTTTATCACTATTTTGGTTGAGCATTGAGGTAACCAGGCAGTGGAGTTGCTTTTATGATGATGAAAATAATCTACTACTGCTACAATAGTATGCCGGCAAATATTGAACTCGCTGGTATTCTATTTTTTAATTCCAAAAATTACCCAGAAAAATTACCAGTAATTACCCAGAATTGTTGATCTACTCTTATTAATGCACAAATAAAAGAATGCATACCTCCAGGAATTTTGATCAACTTGTATGGTGTTTGACCTCTGTTCTTAAAATTGCAATTCGGATCCTCATCAATGAAAGAGCAGTAGAATCTTAATGGAGCCATCGGAAGATATATAGCTGGAGCAAAATATAAGCCTAATAAAAAAATATCAAAGAAAAATAAAAACAAATAATATTAATTATAAAATTATAAAGAATACTACATTTCTGTAACCTCGATATTAGGCACAAAGAAGTGCTCAGGCTGAGAGTACTGCTTTTCCTCTAGAACCAAGTGCAAAATTTTCCCTATTGTGTTCAACGTAACTCAAAAAGCTTCTACTATTTTTTGAAACTCTTCAACCCCTTTTGGCACAATGCTGCCAGTCTGGCATCAGTTATTTTTAAAATATTTCAAATCACTAAAAATATAAGACCATTCGCTTCTAAATGTAAACTATTTTTTACCAGCCACTACTTTTCAAATAATATAGAGTTCAGATATGTCTGTTTACTAGAAACTTACCTACGATGACTTATCTACTGTGACTGTTAAATTTTTACCAGTCAAAATTTTGTTGAGGCCAAAAAGGAGAAAATGGGGTCGTTGCGCCTTCGTTTCTTTGATAATTGAAAACAGAAAAGATTATCGTGAAAACTATGACTAAGAGATTGGGTAGTTTGGAAATTAATTTTTTTTTATGAAAATGTTTTTTTTATGAAAATACAAATGTTCTAATGAATCATATATTACCTATTCTGACTCACTACTTTCTTTGGTAGTAACATGATTTGAAGCTTACAGGAGGTTTTGCTCTCAAAAAGTTAATCCAGCTGATTTTTGACCTCCTCACTAGGAGTGTTTTATCGTCAAATAAAATTTTGCAGAGAAAAGAACATTGTTATAGACTACCAATTTCTCATTCTGAATGATGATTCGCTTTGAAAATGGATCATTTTCTATGACATTTAAAAATCAAATCACAGACAGAGCCGCGGTTTGTGTCAATTGATGTGCTTAACTGGCGTCATGCATCACCGTACATATTAAGGCTGTTTTACGAAGGTTCTATTGTGATGTGAAATTATGCTTTTCTGTAAATAACATGCTATTTTTATAACTGCTGTGAATTTGCAACTGTTACTCATGACTGTGATTCCAAGTTACCTGTCTAAAGCCAGCGTTTTTTTAGGAATATGGCTCAAAACGTCAATATGGGAAAAAGCCACAGTTTAGTGACAATGAAAGCGTTTGTGGTTTTATTTTTTAATATTTAAAAAACTAGGCCAATGCTGCATTACATGGGCTCGGCTCATAAAAATTTGCGAAAACAGAGAATGAAGCAGTGATTTTGATAATTTTCATTTAGGTGGAAAAATGTCGCCTAATTATCGATTTTTAAAAAATGTTTAATGACTTAAGAAATATTTAAGTTATTTGTCTGTTATAAAGTTCAGATAATTCTTCTCGACAAAATTATATAGACGGTTTAAAAACATCGCATTGCTTGAAGTGCAAGGCATTTAAGCTATTGCTTTTTTATTTTCCTTGGCGACAGATATTCGAAAAATAGTATTAATAGAAATTTTGAAAACTGGTTTTGACATTGGTGGGCTACAAATACCTGTTCTCCACACACACCGGATAATTTGTTTTGAACAGAGGTTTTACCTTTTTGATAGAGAAAATGTAAAATATACCGGAATTTCCACTTTTTACTTTCCAAATTCGAAAGGCCCCAACCAAAAACTGCTGCAAAGAAACAACGGAACTTTTTCTCAAACAAGCCTTGCTATATCAGCTGTCAAAATATATAATGATTCTGCTGCATAAGTATAAGGTTGGGTGTAAAAGAATATAATTAAATCTGAACAACCTGATCTATAATGCAAAGAATATGTCTAAAAATATTTACGGCAGAGTCCAGCATATGTTCCCGGTTCGGTTGGATCAGTATCACAGCATGAGTTGACTGGACATTCAGTGCAGGGTGTTCCAGGCTTGTATAACCTCGGATATAAATGTTCAGGTCTAAAAAGAAAATGTTTTTTTTTTTTTTAGTTTGGCGAAATTGTCATAGGGCATACAGCTTGTTATAAGTGCACACCAGGAAAGATGTACTTATGGCTATATCACACGAGAGAAAATAAGTGCAACTGTAAGTGTAATTTCTCCAAAAATTGCTCGAAAAATCCTCGTGTGATATAGAAATCACGGTTGCACGAAATATCTGCAACCGTTCAGGCAATTTCTTACGTAAACCGATCAGATCGTTTGTTTTTTATGACGTTTCAATTTTATGTGATGACATATACAAATGTAAATAAAAATGGCGGCGACGTTAGGAAGAGGATGATCGGATGAAATTTTTTTATAGATGAGACGGAACAGTTTTTTAGTTTAATAATAGCATTTCCTTTAAAATAAAAGCATTAAAAATACTTTCGCACTATGAGATGACCATCTCAATGCAGTTGATGTACTACCATAACAAGAGCCTGCACACGATTTTAGTATCGGTGAGTATAGTACACTATTTTCTAGATAAATTTTCTTTTAAAATATTTATTTATTTTAAGCTAATAAAATTAAAACTTATTATAATTTGTTCCGATTACTGTTTAATTGTTCCGATTAATGTTTTAATTACTTTAAATAGAAATAATTTCTATTTTTATATGTGTAAAGATTTATACTGGCGAAAAGCTTTACTTTGAAATATTCGCCAAGCAACTCGCCAAACTTTGTTGCATTATTATAACATAACATATAATAATGATTACATTTCATTATTTTTAAATTTAATCTTTATTTCTGTTGATTGTAAAAGCATGTGTCCGATTATTTGAAATTTTTTTATTATTATAATTATTTGTGAAATCATTATTTTATTCTTCCCTAAGAATTCTTTTAATTTTTCAAAATCTTATTTCAAAACAGGTTAGAAAATATGTGTGGTAAATATTTACCTTGTCTTTCACAAAATTATCCAATTTTTCAGTAATTATTGAAAAGTATTAAAAAAAGGTAGTATATAAAGAAGTAATTATTAAAAATGCAAATTTCCAATCTCCTTGTCTGTTTCTACATTCATCCCCTCTATTTTTTTTGTGTATGATGATTTGCATAATATTTTGTTTATAATTATTCAAAGTTAACTAATGATACTTTACTTTTTATTTATACTACGCATTTATCTTTTGGTCCTTAACTTTTCTACAATGACAGTAAGTATGTAAGTGTACCTTACTAATTTTTTAATATACTTAAATTTTAAATAGTCTTCGTTTATAAATACAATTTATTTTTCTTAAAACAAATTTCAATCCAAACATAAGGACTACAAAACCAAATATACCTGCCATCTTTCATTAGTGTATAGAATAATCTTAGAACTAGAATCAAAATATCTGTCAAACTTAAAATAAGTTTAAAAGGGATACCTAAGGACTTCATGATTTCAAATTAATGGTATTTAATCTCCCTTATTCTAATAATTTGTTGGTAAAATTTTACCATGAAAATGATTTCTTTCT
The DNA here is from genome assembly GCF_982258835.1 of Parasteatoda tepidariorum. Taxonomy (NCBI): domain Eukaryota; kingdom Metazoa; phylum Arthropoda; class Arachnida; order Araneae; family Theridiidae; genus Parasteatoda; species Parasteatoda tepidariorum. The sequence goes on from NC_141759.1 coordinate 10,780,503, forward strand.
TTTATTTCAGATATTTCGTATAATCCTGTAAGGTTTGTCTGGGGAAGAAGGAAAGAGATGTAATACTGTTTTTATGAAAGAAATTAAAAAATAAGAAATAAAAATGAATAATGTTCTAAATGTTTCACTTGATATTAAATGTTTCATTTTTTAAATTGATTCTTGTATTATTTAAAATGCCAAACAAAGCACGTAAAAGGCTATAACAAAATACATAATATGATATATAAAAAGCATGTTCTTAATAAAATATTGTTTTTTTCTTAGTTATTAATACATTTTAATTTATATATTGTATATTACAATAAATTTGTCCTAAAATAAATCCTATAATTTTTAATTAAATTATCTTATACCAATAATAAATGTTTTGAATTTTACAATAATAAATTGTAAGTATGACATTGAAAACCCTGTTATATTTAAAAAACAATTTTACTAAGAAATTGGAAAAAATAATTTTCATAAAAGTGATATTTCTGATATGCAATGCGTAAATGAATAAAATTGATGATCCCTTAATGCAATGTAAATTAATTTGATGACAATAAAATTCTGAGACATTGTAGTATAGACAAGTCTGACATTATTTATTATGTATTTTTTAGACTAAATTAAAAAAATAGAATTGATTTGATAGATCTAATAGTTTTGATGTTATAAATATTTTATGAGTAAAAGGTAAGTCAAAAATTGTATATTTCATACATTAAACCCTCATTTCTTCTAAAGAATTATTTCAAAGGAATTTTAAAAATGCTACGCACCACGTTTTATACCTTAGTCACTCACATCAAGATAAAAAAAATCGTCAAAATTCTAGATAGTATTTAAGTCCATCCCCCTTTCACCCCCTTATCCTTTCAGGATCGCAACACGAAATTCTTTGATATCTTGTTGTTGTTAGCATGATGGGCTATTGGCGGCGGTCTGGGAAGCATCCCAGAGGATAATCCGAAGACATGCCATCACAATTTTGATCCTCTGCAGAGGTGAGGGCAAACCCGCTTCGGTAGCCCAACGACCTGCACGCGAAGTAGAGCACTTTACGATAGAACAGTTTAACGAGGATCAATACCGCACACCCTCGATCCCTACGCAGACTGATCCAAGTGGTCACCCACCTGCACACTGACCGTAGCCAGTGATGCTTGACTGCGGTGATCTGCTGGAAACCGTGTCTTAACGATCAGTCCACTGCGGGACCATTGATATCTTAATATCATCTTATATTATTAGATAGAGATCATAATCCTTTTAATACTGTGCTACCTCACTTAGAAAGCACTTTTCAAAAAAGCTAAGCAATTTTTAAAAACGCTACGCACCATGTTTATACATTAGTCACTCAAATCAACGTAAAAAAATCGTCAAAATTCTAGATAGTATTTAAGTCCATCTCCCTTTCACCCCTTATCCTTTTAGGGACGCAGCATGAAATTCAATGATATCTTAATATCATCTCATATTATGGGGTAGAAATCATAATCCTTTTTATACTATGCTACTTCACTAATGGGGAAATAAAGTTTTTAGAATTTTTATTTGCTGCCAAAAAAAAGATTTAACACAAATACAAATGTAAAAAATTAAATCAAAATCAATCAATATTCTACAGCGTCTGTGATTTCTTTTTCCTCCCTTTACAAACGTCGTTGAGAAACTATGATATAATAGAATGATATGAAAAAAATGAAATAAGAGCCAAAAGTAAAGATAAATAACAAAATATGGTAACCCAAATACATGCAACCGTTCAGGCAATTAAGCAACCCTATCGGCAACTCCGAACGGAGGAATTGCGTTTAGAGTTGCACTTACACTTGCAGTTACACTTACGGTTGCACTTATTTTTCTCTCGTGTGATGGAGGCATTAGGTTTTTACTACTTGTTCTTGCCGCCAAATTTCCAACGATTGTTCAAAATGACCTACCAAATTTGTTAATACTACTGAAAATTTTGGATTTTTTTCTCTTTCAATTTTTCAACTTTCAATTTGTACACTATGATCTTTTTGCATAAGTCTGTAGCTTCTTACGCATTTATAAAACGTGAAAAAAAGAATAAGGGAAAAAAATTAAGCCCTTACAAAAAAACCTTTATTGAAAATAATTTAGCATGTTATTTAAGATACTCGCCAAAGAAATTTGATAAATTTTAAATAACTATACAATTTCTTTTATAATCAGAATTGTTTGGTCTAACTTGCTTTATTTATCGAGATCAAATTTGATATAATCCATTAAGGAATAATGCATTTTAAAATGTTTCACGGAAGTTTCCATTAAATGTCTTTAACCATGCATTTTACCACAGTTTTTTAAGTAGCACTACAACAAACAGCATATAAAGCAGAGTATGAATCAGAAAAAAACAGACTACTTACGAATAAAATCTATATATATATATTTCTCTTACACGGCGACAAAAAAAGCCTCATTACAACTCCCCGAATGGCAACGCTAGAAAATCGACCAATGATTGCCGTTAAAAAATGTCACATGCCATATCTAGCTGAGTCGATAGATCTCTATTTTAGTATTTTGTCGAAAGCGCTTTTTTTTCACGAATTTATATATTACGAATTTATTTGACGATTTTTGATTTATATCACGAATTTATTTGTTTTACTAGAATTTATTTGTTTATGCAGGTTTTACCATTGCAATTAACTTATTTCAATTTTTAATAGACTTAATTATAATCAAAATTTTAACCTTTTTAAAAAGATATCAGTTTTAGAAATGTTATCTTACGATTTTATACTATAGCACATTTCTAATAGGCTTAACGAATTACATGTCATTTATTTGAATTCAAATTTATTTTAATGACTTAGTATTTACTAAAAATATGTACTTTTTTTTTTTAAAAAAAAAGTTGTTCTATGGATTTGAATGAATGTTTTGAATTCTTGGAATTTTGTGCATTTGCAATGTACCTGAGTTAGTAGCGAGCGAAGCGAGCTTGGTTTGCGATATAAGATTGCGTAGCAATTTTCAGGGGTTGGCGAGCGTTAGCGAGCAGGAGGCACAGCCCACTAGTACAAATAAATTGAGCATTAAAGAAATATATTTTAACCATTTATTTCTTATAAAAATTTGCATTCCCGGTGCAAAAAGTAAATTAATATAAAAATAAATAAAAGTAAATATTGAATGATGGTAAGTGACGTTAAGAGAGTTAATCGCGTTATTTGTTTATGTCGACAACCATGCTTGACATCGCTTGCAAGTATCCAATTAAATCTGATCCGAAAATTGATTCAGATGAATTACAACCCTAGCCTAACAGCTATAACATTAAGAGGACACCATACCTCGGGAGAAACTTTTTATCGCAGATTCTCGCGCTTTCTTCAAAGAAACCTAGAGTAAGCAAAATTTAATTGTTGGAAAAAAATTTCAAAATATCAAAATGCAAGCAAATTATAGGAAAAGAACTTCTCCGTACCGTAATCTTAAGATGTCTTCTCGTAACTTATTTTCATTTAGATATTTTAAAAATTTCTCTTTAGTATTTGAAATTTCATGGCTTGCTCGTTATGGAGGTAAAAGACTAGTTGAATCAATTGGTAAGGCGTTCCCATAAGACTCCATACATAACCGTGTGATTTTATTTCAGCAGTCTTCTTCTCGAGTTGCAAGTCTTTCTTTCTTTATTTAAAACTAATTGGATGCCTAACCCACACATCATGAAAATAGTATACAGTGCATGAAAACATTTTGTATTATGCATCATCATGGTGGCATCGAGTTGCAAATGCCAAATTGTAGTTTAGTAGATGTATTTTGTTTTATTAAGTTTTTGGGAACCAAACTTGATGCCAATGAATGCGATTTAACGCTCAGCAAAGAGCAGTTGGCGAGATTTCCATAATAGAAAACAAGTTTTATAGATTAATATCTTCATAATTGAGTCAAAGTAAACGACACAAATAATTATGTGATGATATTAAGTATATATTTAAAAATTGCTATGTATGTTTGAATTTGGGCTTCCCTCCATGTTGGATTCCAATAAACATTTATGTAGCTGAAGAAAAATATTTTCAAAATGTTTTAACGTAATTTCCTAATATTTCCCCTTTTTTAATTCAAATCAGCGGCAACTTTCGCAGCGTCATTTATTTACAAAATTGAATGCTTACATAAATAAATAGTTTCCATTGGAAAGTTCTGCCTCTAGAAATTCGTTTTCAGCAGGATTTTTCTTAAAAATACATACTTTATTTTCGTTATTTCGTTTGAAAAAGTATCAAATTGTTTTATGGAGTAGTCTATACACACACTAATTCGAAAACCATTTAATATTTCTTTTTGATCTTATAATACTTACGCTGGCGAATAGTTGCACACATATATCTGTTGCGATATTCCCTGAGCTGGCCTAAATGAAACATATCCACATCCCACCTTATATGTGTGCGCCCATGCCATCTGAAACAGAAAGTCAAAAATACTTTTTTCTTTCGAGGCTTTTAATTCAAGAACAAGAAAGAAATTCACGAAGAAGGTAGTAACTAACTACCTAGCTAACTATAACTAGCAAACAGAACTCATAGTTTTTAAAAAAAGCGTTAGTTTATATTTGTTAAATTAAATATTTAAATTTACGTTTTAATTAGTAGCATCTTATTTCATAAATAAAAATCGGAATTGAATTGGAATGATTTTATTTTGAACCCAATCCAGAAGACAAAGAAACTCCTGGATCAAATATTAGGAGAAATTTGTCTTCGTGGAGGACTTTTGATGGAACTAACCCTCATTTGAGTTACATGGAGTGGAAGACTACGAGAACCTCTCACCGTTAGCCTGACGGCAAGGGGACTCTAACTCTTGATCCATCTACCACTGAGGATATTTCTCGTCAGCACTACCGTCGGTACAAGCCGGATGCGGAATTCTTATCAATAAACCATTGCTGGGATTCGAAACCGGTTCACCTCATTAGAAGGCGAACGCTCTATCCCCTGAGCCATCATGACTCAATTGGAATGAGTGGAATAACATGGGTGAAAATTCATCCTGTCCCATGTCATTACAGAAAAAAGGCTTTAACTTAAAAAAATGAACATTAAATTTGAAGCAACTGGTGTGTTAGTGGTGTAATGCAAAACTTTCAAATGAAACTGAATCTAATGTAGGCGCAACACTCATTCATATTAGGCTATAATTAATTTTAAAAAAAACAGTCTCCACCGTCTGCAGGGTTTCTAAGGATAGCAAAATGGCAATTGAAAAATTGTCTGCCAGTCGCCATCTGATCATCACTTTTTCATCATTCTATTCTTTTCTTTTTTTTTTAATAATTAAGCAAATAATATGAATATGCTATATTTTTCTGAAAATTATTTTATTTCTCACTTGTTTATTAAAATTCATCATCGTGTTTTGATAAAAGCTTCATAAGATGTGTCTTTAATTATTAATTTGAAATATTATAATAAATTAAAATATTATAATAATTTAAAATTTTAAATTTTTAAAAAAGGGACCACAGTTAAAAGTGCTACTACAGACCACTGGCTAATAGAAAAATTTTTGAATTTCGCCCAGTACTATGATTGTGCATAGCTGCTATAAATCAAATAATCTCTCTACCTACGGTTGAATTCGCTAACACGTGCTTCGAACGTGTTTTTTAAACAAAAAAGAATGCATATTGAACATATGCTGTGATTTAATAAAGTTTTGTGTCTTCAGTTTATGTTTTTCGCTGCATTTTCCAATTTTTTTTTCCCAAATGGTGGTTGAAATTTGCGAATTAGTTTTTTTCCCCATGTTCCATATTACATAACTATAAGGTTTCCCTGATTGGTTTTGTTCTAAGCAGGGACAATTTAAATATCACCTCCTTGTTTAAAAAGTGGATAATTATAAGAAAGCATATACTTTATGAGTGGATATTGTTTTAAATTTTGTACTCATGGGAATTTCCAATAATCGAATATACAACTGAAATCGAAAATGTAAAAATTTGAGTATTTTTATTATCATGGGTAACTTTAACACAATTCCAATGAAGTTCGTAATTAAATATTTCTAAAATTCTCATAGAGGAAATAATTTTACCTTTCCCCAATCTATATGAAGTATTTATTTCCTCAAATTGCTACTAAGATTCTGTATCCAAGACAGTTACAGTTATTGCAATGCTTCACTTGAAGAAAGTGCTATGATAACATTTTATAAAGTGATGATTTTTTGCAAAAGTTTATTTCGTTTCTTACTTTTTACGCAACTACAGCGATATGTTTTTGCTTATTTCTTAAGGCGACAAAGAACTTTCAAAGAAACAAAAATTTGTCAAAAAATCGATATTTTGCATTTTATATTTTTGAAATCTAGGCATTTAACTGAACATTTAAAAAAAAAATTCTGGAATAAGAGCAAAATTTATGAAGTTATGGCCATTTCAGTTTTGACCACACCCCTTTGTTTACCTTTTTTTGCCTGCTTAAAATTAGTTAAAATTAGTTTAGTTTAAAATTAGTTGAATATTTTGTTAATTTTTTTAAAAAAATTTAAAGTATATAATTATTAAACTAGCTCATTAGACAATATTTATAGATATTTATATCAAAAACAAGAAATATTTGTTCAGAAGTAAAATTTGCAATGAAAAAGTAGTAAAAGTCATTTTTCTCAAAATGTCTTTTTTGACAAATTTACAAATTTCAAACTGTTCCAGCGTAATGAATTTTCATTCTATTGACCTGAGAATTTAATGCTATATATTTATGAATATTATTAACATTTTGTTGGAAAAGTTTTTTGAATTAAGAGAATAGATTTTTTTTTATACATGATATTTTATAGAGGAATGATGATTTTTTCCTAAAAATGTAGGTTTTTTACTGTTTTTTTAATGTTATTCGTTTCTATAATAAAAAATAGAAAAAGTACTCCCAACAATTTTTTCAATATTATCTAATATGTAATATTTTAAAAGAATTTTGTCATTTTGACAAAATTTCAGACGCGAGGAGTAATATAAAAAAAACATAAAAAATTCAAAAATTTAAATTTTTTAATTTCTTAAAATTTGAAATATTTTTTTTGAAATTTTGTATAACAGTTGTTTTTAACAATATAAATGTATTCTGAAAATTTCAAGCAAATCCCTTGATAATTCCAAAAAAAAAATTTGAAAGTCCCTTGTCGCCAAGGAGTAATCTTAAAGAATATGTAACGAAAAGAAGGAGAAAAAATATATATAAAACATAAAAATCTTTGTATAAAATGTAAGAATTGACATGTGGAATATAAATACTAATCTATATATATCAAAATTAATTTATACATCCTTCAGGACTGGCCAAGGAAAAAAGAATCGCTTCACAAGGTACGCACGCTCCTAGAGTAGAAGTACTTAGTGGTACGTATAACGAAATAGTACGAGATATAATATGAAAACTCCGCATTGAGATCATACTCGTACGATTATGGGCCGCTATACCCTTTGGACCAGGCTTCTGGTATACTGGAAATGTAAATTTAATTCATATTAACTTAATTAATAATTACCAGTATCCCAGAAATTTTGTTTCATTTGATGAAGACGCTAATACTTTCTAAAGGGAATTTAGTGAAGCTATAAGGCATAATCTAAATGAAGGGAATATTGGGAATATCTTAAGCTATAGAGCATATTCCAAATGAAAGGAATATCTTGAAATTATAAAAATTCTCCGACAGAAGAGCCAAAAATCAAAAGAGTTCGTTCATTTTTGATATCATGGCCCTCGAAATGAGAACCACGGAATCACGTATATGTGATCATATTCTTGAAAGGGTTAAATATACGTATTTCCATACAAACCAATGCATTTTCATCTTCCAGTGAAAGAAGTATGATAGATGTCACTTCTTGTGGAACCATCTAACAATAAGAAAGAGAAACGAATTTGCACATGAAACTTACGTGTGAAAATTGTAAGTTGCTCGGGTCAAGCCTCATTCTTTCTAAAAGAGCCTTCTGGAATTGGTCAATTTCCGCATACCACTGAGATATCACTGCTGTCCATTCGTGTGGAAGTTCGCAATTGCCAACACAGGAATATTCTCTCAGAGCCATATTCTGAGCTACGGGGTAGCTTCCTGAAACAAATTTGGTCTCATGATAATTTGCTAATCATGTTACGGAGATTCAACTCTTTTTGTACCTCTTTTATCTAATGTTACGATTTTTTAAACGGATTTTGCTCTCACGTAGAGATAATCAAAACCATGTATCAAAATTCTGCCCAAAATCTGTAAGGAACCTAGATGTTTCCCATATATATATATATATATATATATATATATATATATATATATATATATATATATATATATATATATATATATATATATATATATGGTGGTGAAAAACGAAGCAGCATAACCATACAACTATTATCGGCGGAGGTGTAAAATGCAATGGTGAGTGATTCTCCAAGAATTGTTGACCTTCAACTGACGTCACTTAACAGGATGCGTATGCGCGATGCAAAATCGGTTCTTCAAAAATGACAATCGCAAACAACTCATAAAATATCTTCTAGAAGTCTTTTTTTTCCACTGGGGGAATAAATACTTGGATGGAATAAAATATTAATTCGCTTTGTTGATCGTAATTTAGAAGACTGATACTGTACCGAATTAATAACTAACATTTTACGAGTAAACAATTTATAAATTCTGCCCTGGGAACAAATATCCATAAAAAATGTAACAAACAATCCTATAGCTAATCCTCAGCAATTTGAATTTTTACAGTGACTTCCTAGTTTTTTTAAAAAAACAATGTAAGGCCAAGCAGAAATATTCTTCCAAACATCTTTATTAGTTTTTGAATGTGGATGCGAAGTTTCTCACCCACTTATGACTTGTGGTGACACATGAGTAAAAATTCCAAAGAAGACGTTTGTTTATAGAAATTGCAGTAAATTAATGGAAGACATGCGACCAACTAAAACATACAAGCTACTTTCTCTTTTCACGGTATGAGTTCGATCACTTTATCATTTCCTACCGAGTTTATTTGTAGTTATGGAAGCATAATTTATAAATTTGGGTATTTATAAACACAGAAATTCACGTTGATAGACGACTCTTTACTGAAAGTATAATTATAAAATTCCCATACAATATATGATCGAAAAAATGATATTAATTTAAAATCTAATGCCAAATACATTTCTTTTAGCAAATCATGTATACATATACAGATATATACATCAAATAGAAAGTTTAATATATTTTATTTAATCCTTGTTGGTTAATTCTTCAGGAATTGACGAACCGAATTAAAGGGAAGAGATCAGTGAAAAAAAGTTAGAGAAGTTTACTGACTTGTCGCTCGACATATTTCGCAGTCATGCTCATATCTGCATTGCCACGCCCACTTTTGCGCTATATCTGCTAACTCCTTATCCCAAGTCTGAAATCAAACAAAAACAAATATATTTACGACTGATTTAATTAAGGCGTTTCACCAATTAAACTTATTACAATTTTGGGAAACATTTGGTAGGAAAATAGAGATTTGACAAAATTATGAGTCATTTGTAACGGAAAGAATTAGTTCAAAAGAATGACAAGGCATGAAATAGACACTTCTAAAATATAATTTGAAGAGTAATTTATAATTATTACTATATTCTTTATTTTTCAGATAAATTCCTTATTCTAACTATTCCCACTTTTCACAACAATTACAGCAATAAATAAATAAAAAAAAATAAGTATTGTGTTTCTTCAATGAAATTAAATTTTTTTCTATGATTGTGCTGATTAAAAAGGTGACCTAGTTCTACTTTCATAAACATTCTTCAAACAATAAAATTCCTAAGACAATATCAAATAATAACAATAACATTGCTAAAACAATAATAAATGATAACAATAACATTCCTTAACCCCTTGACGTAGATTTGATCTTCTTTGATTGCACTGTAAACAACAACAACTATATATATATATAAACTGCTGTTTGTAGAAAATGCAACACCATGAAAGAATCATCAGAATCAAATGAAATTTAATGCAGAAACGACTTGTACTGATACAAATAAATGATGAAATTTTCAAAACAAAAGAAACAAATTAAGCGTCCGAAATCAGTATTTGGTGCAGCCACCACGCGCTGCAATAAGTGCTGCTATACTACGTGGCATGGAGTCAAACAGATGTTGAATATCTGCTTGAGGAAGAGAATTCCATATCGCTTGTATGCGCAACCAAAGTTCGTCTTTGGAAACTGCAGGACGCGGATCACGAGTGAGACGCCGACCAACCATATCCCACACGTGCTCAATAGGCGACATATCCGGCGAATAAGCAGGCCAAGGAAGAAGTTGCATGCGTTGTGCTGAACAGAAGTCTCTAACAGTCCGCGCAACATGTGGGCGTGCATTATCCTGCTGAAAGATAGCTCCAGGGATGCCTTGAAGGAAAGGAACGACTTCGGGCTGTAGCACTTCACGGACGTATCTGTTGCTATTGAGATTACCCTCAATTCGTATCAAATTGGATCGTCCATGATACGAAATCGCACCCCAGACCATAACTCCGGGTGTTCGACCACTATGTCGTTCAATAATACACTCAGGAAGGCAGCGTTGACCGGCATAACGTCTAACACGAACACGGCCATCATGGGTCCACAAATTGAAGCGTGATTCATCTGAAAAGACAACTTGGTGCCAATCAGCTCGCCAGTCTCTGTGCTCAAGAGCCCACTGCCGACGCAGCCGTCGATGATCCGCCGTGAGGGGAATCCTGTATAATGGCACCCTTGCACGCAATCCACGGCGCAGCAGACGACGACGAATTGACGAAGCCGACAATTGTACACCTGTAGCAGTAGACCAATGTGCTGCCAGCTGCCTGGAGGAAGCTGTGCGATCATTCACCGCCATGCGGAGCTGGTGTCGATCATCGCGCTCTGACGTCACCTTCTGTCGTCCAGTGCCTGTTTTTCGAGTTGTTCGGTGCTCGTCGGTCCACTGCTTCCAAACTCGCATCACTGTGGAACTGTTCCGCTGCATACGAGCTGCTATTGCGCGATAGGAAAATCCTCCTTCTCGAAGGCCGATTATCCTCCCTCGTTCAAACTCCGTAAGTTGCTTGAATTTCTTATTCTTCCGTCGTGGAGGCATACTCAGGTCTCACTAAACGTTTGCCACTAACAAATAATCATAGACTATTTTCAACGTCCCGCTACAGCACTTTATTTATACGCTTTCAGCATCAATTCAGAGGGCGCTGCGCGCGTCACGCACGCGCGATGGCTCTGAAACTTTATTAATTTGCATAATATCCTATAATTGACATTTGCTGCGAATTTCATTTGATTCTGATGATTCCTTCATGGTGTTGCATTTTCTACAAACAGCAGTTTATATATATTCTTCGAGAAGCCAAAAAATTATAATACAGCTAATTTTAACTAGATGTTTAATTTTGAAAATTACAAAAAAGATATAAAATTCAGACCAATAGCTTCTCACTTTACATCAGACGCCTCATATTACAATCATCAGAATAAATAAAAGCTTAAACAAATTTCTTAATCATAAATCCACCTGTAACATCAGCTTTAACAACTACAATACTGAAGGTTTTATTAAGCGTTTTCCCACGCTGACTTCAATCAGCATCTCAAACTCAAGTCACACATAGTTTAGAGCAAGCTGATCCGTTTTGTTTTCATTATTATTGTTTATTCAAGTGCTTGAATCTTCCTGACAGTAACCGCATTGCCTGCTAGACAATAGTTAAATACAATTTCAACAAATACATGTTAAATATCTCTATAATTATAATGTACCATTTGCAGCATGTTCGAAGCTGAAGGTAGACCTCCTCCTCTTGTCTCGGATCCCATGGCGATGGTGCTTCTAAACTGATTGTGAACGTTGACTATTTCATCCATTTCGGCCTGCTTATCTGTCATGGCGTACTCAATGTAAGAGCACTGAAGATTGTAGGACAAACAGGCAGAATGATCCTTAGAGAAGGATTTGTAGTTATCATCACATTCCTGTGTCACAACAATCAGAGAGCGAATGCAAAGAATTACAAGCGTGGTGATTGTTTTCTTCAGCATCGTATAGGAAGGATCTAAAAAAAAAAATCCAACCTGAGAAAACTTGCTCTTCGTTGAAATTGTCAGCATGATTTGTCTTAGATCTTTCCTTCGCTGGAGAAAATGTTCTGTTTTAGTTGAATGTATTTAAATTTTTGTTTGGGAGTTTTTCCGTTTGATGGCAGGACTAAATTATTGTTAAATTGCAAATTCCAGTTTTTAAACAAATATCGCATTAGCAACTCCAACTGCTGGCATTACACTCTAAATAAATAAAATATTTTTCAACTATGCAGTGCTTAAAAATTTAAAAAATCCTAACTGCTACGGATTTTCGGTAGTTTCAGAAGAAAAAAATTTCTTAGTGGTAGCAAGGGTGATTATTTTAATTAATTAGAATTAAAGGAATTTTGTTCACCATTGAATAGAAGTCATTTAAACAGATAGATATGAAGAAATATTGATTAAAGCTTAAGTTCACCCCCACTGCTTGCTAATTCAACGATCAACCTCAAACTGTGTAACATTTTATGATGATTTGGTTAGGGCCTTTTCCCTGCTCAGGTGCCCAGCTAAAACAACATACAAAAGCTTAAATTCCAATATTTTTTTCTTTTAGTTTGCTTAAAAAAATTCTGCTTCTGCTAAAATATTAATTTTCAACTGCCTCAAATAGTTTGAGTTTCTGTAATAATGATTTCTGAAAAAGAATGGAACGCTTTGAAGCAAATAGCTTTGCACACGCGCACAATTCCAGTGAATTCGAATATTTTTTAAATTAGTGGTACAAGACATAGCATGAATCGTTGGGGAAGGTTAGAACCTCTATATTATCTTTCTCATTTTAGTTCCTTATTTTTAATTAAAAGAATAATAATTTGCTGCTTTTTACAAAGTAAATTTGTTAAGGGAAGTGATTAATGAATGTTTGAGATATAAAAGACACAAAAGCAACTTGAACAAAGCACAGAAAAAGATACATAAATAAGCATCTTATATTGTTTCGATAAAAACATCCTACAAAAACAAGAATATTTTCATTTTATGAAACAAGACTTTCAAACAAGACAACAAGACAAACAAGAATATTTTCTTTGAAAGAGGAAAATTATAACATAATAATAATGCTAATAACATTAACACTTGGGAACTATTATTTTTATTACAGAGATTGAGAGGACTATATATCAGTAATCAGTTTTGTTCATAAAGTTACAAATTGCATTTAAAAGGACATTTTTAGTCTATTTTTTGTTTAATTGTTTAAATTTGAAAACATTTTGTGTAACAGGGATCCAAACAAATGTTGCGGCAAACTTCTAGGTAAGTTTATTGCACATTGTCAAGATTAAAATTACGTAAGACGTAAAATTGCACTGGCGTACGTGTGTAGGGCTCTTTTCTTATTCAGAAGAATACACAAGGACACAGCATTCGACAAAAATGCAGAAAATGCTGACTGATGAAATTTAAAATTTTATTTAAAAAAATTTTAATTACTGACTTCTCATTACTTTTTTTTAATTTGCTATTGGAAGTTGTTTTAAATATGAATAATTTGAAAGTAGAATTTATGATTGAATAATTAAGGAGAAAATAAATAAAAGTTATTTCAGCTTTTACCAAGTTTTTCATTTTTAGTCACCTGTGGAATCCCTGCACATGAAGAAATAGTTCATGGCAAGAAAGCGCCCCACCCGGGTTATCAAGCGATATTAATCTTGATGATGTGCCCTAACTGCCCTGGAAATTTGTAGTAACATTCATACCACCTTCAGCCGCATATTACGTTTCTAAATTAGTGCATTTCTAAATTAGTATGAAAAAGAGACGTTTCTAAATTAGTACCAAAAAAAAAACTAAGAAATTGTGTCTTAAAAAACTATCTTAGAGAGAGCATATTTGAAATCAGCGATATTAAAATATCAAAGTTCTGTAAAAGAAATCCCATTAAACAGAAAGCAAAAAGGAAAAAAAAATGCCATCCAGTGTCATATATACCATCTTGAAACTTGGCTACGAATTACGTGACCAAGGTCCAAAATCTATGAAAATATTTTTCAGATTATGATTATTAATTTATGATTATTAGTAATGATTATTAGTTATTATTATAAATTTATTAGTTTTTGGCTGCCATTAAAATTTTGTCTACACTTATTTTACTGAAAATTAATGTCGTTAAAAACGCAATAAAGACTATCAAAATTAATCTCTGCTAAATTGCTGAATACCTTATACCATATTTATGTGTGAAATGAAAGAAAAATTAGTCGAAACATTAGTATTGTGAGACATTAACTGTAAAAAAGTTGACTAAATATTACCTTTATTGGTTAAATGCAAAATTCTGAGCACAATATAAACAAATACAATAAAAGTTGAGGTTATCTTTTTAATGCGTGATCTACTTTGCACATTATTCTGCTTGCTATAACCAAAATAATGGAACTACCAGTAAGTAAATCATTTTTATTTTCATTCTTCCTTAATAGAATGCGCTCACATTTTCGAAAACATTCACTGTTACTTTTCAATGAGAACATTTTTACTTCGAAGGTTGCTGACGTACAGTTACTTTAACTTTGACTCCTTTTTATTGAAAAAAAAGTCAATGGAGATGTCTTAGCAGCCGTTACTTAACTTACCTGTCCAATGGAAAAACATCAATCAAGAATGCATTACAGATAGCAACCAATAGGAACACGTTTATAATATTATGTGATGTGAGTATGAATCGTCCAAAAGAAATGGTGCAAACGATAATTGATTCATTTATTCCGCTCAGTGATATAGTTCAGCCTCTGATTTGTAAGCTCCATTACGTAAAGATGAAACTCGGAGTTTTAAACAGTTTTAAAATACAGAGAAATACATAAACATATACATAACCTCCACCATTTGATATTTCATTTGAGATTCCAACGGTAGTTTACAATGCACCAAAAAATTATCACCCTGAATATGATCTAATGATGGTGTTTCGATTGGCAAGTTTTTGAATTAATATCAAAATTAGCTCACCTGAGATTTCTTGCTGCTATAAAAAATAATGTTAATTATCTGAAAAATAGGAATTCGATTTATATACCAAGAAATGGGACAATAACGTATGCTATTTTCATTTGATTTATTTTGAT
The DNA here is from genome assembly GCF_982258835.1 of Parasteatoda tepidariorum. Taxonomy (NCBI): domain Eukaryota; kingdom Metazoa; phylum Arthropoda; class Arachnida; order Araneae; family Theridiidae; genus Parasteatoda; species Parasteatoda tepidariorum. The sequence continues at coordinate 10,795,722 of NC_141759.1, forward strand.
TTTTAAAAATGATTCCCATTACAGGAATAACATCGCTAGCCTCGATTTCAATGGCAAGCCAAACATAAACAGAATACTTTTTTAATGTTATTAATAAAAGTTAAAGTTTTTCATTGAAATTGAAAACAGCGCCATCTATCTACGAAATGTTTTATGAACTAAACAGATGGTATTTCCGCGTTGTAAAATTTGTTGTACACTTCAAAGAACTTGATTTTTTTAAATTCAGGTGTGTTAAAACTAGTCTTTTTGGGAAAGCCGCAGAATTTTTTTTAAAATATTCCTTTTTAGTTTAGTTTTTGTCTGAATGTATATGTTTCCCAAGAACGAATAGATTTGCACACATCAGGGAGTAATATAGGGGATAAGGACTTCCCACTTTTCCAGTGGGGGGGGGGTTGAAAAGCACACGCTATTGACAAACCGGATTCAAGCACAAAAAGTATATTATTTTCTGACATTCCAGCCGTATCTAGACATTGAGAGTAATCTGTGATCATTAAAAAGCAGTTTAATTAAAATTCTAAAATATTTTTATTTCTGAAAAACCATTATATCATTTTGTATATTGCTTAAAGATATCTATGAATCACTTGTAATTTACTTATTTGCTTATTTAAGTCTTAAACTTAAGTTTCGTTTTTATTAAGTTTTTGATTTCAGAACTTTAATTAATTACAATGCAACAGAAGGAGAGATATTTGCGTATTCAACCAAAGTTACTAGTTTGAAGTGTCTTAGAAACACGTTTTGAGACAAATATTATAAACAAAAAAGCGCGTTGTATCAGACAACTTCAAAAGTATAAATTAATGATGTAGATCACGCGTGGTACCAAGTAATGTTGTTCACTTTACTTATCTGATACAGCGAATATAAAATAATTCAAGCGAAGACAAAATAATTAAATACTAGGAGGCTTCGCCCCCTGCTCGCTAACGCTCACCAACCCCCGGAACTGCTTTCGCAGTTCATTTCGGATTGCTTCGCAATCCAATGCTCGCTTTGCTCGCTCATTGGATACGCTCTGAACGTCTAGCTTTTGTATACCTTTTTGAATACTGAAGTTCCGAAAACTTTTCACTGTAGAAAATTCTAAACCTGTACATTTCAATATTAATTTGAAATTGCAAACAGTTCACATATTTTTCTTAAGGCCTGGTTTTTTAGGACAGGACGCCGTCAGCTGGAAATCAGCGTTAACCTCTGATTGGTCCATTTGTGAGTTTGATACTATACGTCATCGAACGCTCATCTTGAACTACACTTGCCGTCCAACTCAACTGCAGTTGGATTACAGCGTGACGTTAACCACAGAAGCAATGGCGGACAACATCCAACAGCACATTGAAATCAGCCAAGATTTTGATTTTGACATTAAACATAGGTTCTTCATTAAACATAGCATTCTTCATTTAGCTCAGCTATAATGTGTTTTTTCTTGGACAAAGTCATTATTTGTTCTCTAAAACACTGGTCGACAGTAACAAAATCAATACAAATTCAAAATAAATATTTGTTTACGTTATCAAGGCATGCGCAATGAGAGATAATGTCTGCGTTGGACCGACTGCTCACGCTGAGCTAACAAAAAAGTATTTTTTTGGCATCAGCTCTACGTCAACTTTCCGCTGACGCCCAGATAAGGCGCTAGTTCTAAGAAACCAAGCCTTGAGCTAACAAACCAGTATTATGTTGGCGTCAGCGGGACGTTGACGTCCTGCTGACGCCCAGATAAGGCGCTTGTCCTAAGAAACCAGACCTTTAATGGTTCGAGGGGATGACTTCAAATATGCTACTTAATTAGTGCAGACGATATTTCAAGTAACGAAATCAGACACAAAAACGTACTTTCTCTGAATAGACATACCTCTTTTTGACGGATTAGGATTTCTGCGGCCGCATTGCCGCAATCTGGTAAATATGGTCCAAAAAGTTTGGTCTGGAGAGTGATCTAAACTTTAGATCTCTTAGCTATTTTTAATTTTTGCGCATTTCACCGCATCTCGAGCAGCTGTTTAAGCAAATATTAGAAAATTTTCATGCAGTTATAAAATTCGTATGTCCAAAGATAAATCTATGCAAAAAAAAAATTTAGAAATATTTATTATTTTATTTAATAACTAGCCGCTTAAGGCGGCCAGCTGTCCGCCACACTAAAAGTTTTCGCAAATAAAGATTTTTAAAACATAGCAGGAAATCTGAAGATTAGTGGACAATTAAAGTGTTCCTGTCCTGCAATTTTGTCTTCAATATTAAAATCTAAGTGCTTATCTGCTGAAACTTTCTGAAAATAACTAATTACATTTGATAAAAACTGTTAAAATAAAGAATAGAAAAACCAAAGAGATCCAAGGTAAGAGTGATCGTTAATTAAAAAACAATTAAATTCCTATTTTATATAGCTACAACGCTTAAGAAAAAAAAAACTAAAATGCTAAATACATGAAAAGAACACGAAAACGAATTAATTTTTTATGGTATCAACTTCTATTTCCATATAATTTTTTATGGTATCAATTTCTATTTCTATATGGCGACAAAAATTATCGTCTTCGCTTAAGAAAAAAAAAAATAGAGCGTGGAAAGAAGAAAAACTTATCACAATTATGAACAACAACAAATATATCAAAGCGAAGCGTTCTATTTACGTATCGAATATGTTGCCACATTTTTAATACAAAAGTTAAACTTTTCTCCACTTTGATAAATGTAAACTAATGCGAACCTTACAATTAAATTATTAATTCATTCATACATTATTGGTTTAAGTTGTCGAAAATTAATATTTCAATTGTAAGGTTAGCATTAGCATACATTTATAAGAGTGGAGAAAAGTATATGCATTTTTCAATAGTTTTTTGAATATGGCTCTTTAAAGACGAAAAAGCATAGATTTTCTTGCAAAATTACTGATAACTAAAAAACTAATCCAAATTTTTGAAAAAGAAAAAAAATACTTCTTCATTATGTTAAAACACAATTATGTGCCGAGTTTTGTGCCTGGGCGAGGCTTCTGGGGAGATATATTGTGATTACAGACACACACACACACACACACACAGCCGCGTTTATTATTATGTATAGATATTCGAGAAGAGTTCGAATTTCAAGGTTAACAATTTTTTACATCATTTAAAGTACGTAATTTTGCAGAGCGAAATCGGTTAAATCGTTTCTGAGAAATCTAATTTTAAATATAAGACTTTTTTCACATAAAAAAGTTCCTACAATTTGTACCTATATTAGTATATTAGGTACTTTAAATAAATAATCTCAAGAAACAGAAACGGTAAGATATTACTTGATTAAAAACTTTATTTGCTTCCAAAATGAACAAATTGAAAATAACAGTGGACTTGTTTTGAGCGTTGGAAAAAAAATGACCCCATTTTTTAGACCCGAATGGCGTGAATGAGTTTTTTTTACCCTATTTATAAATAACACTGGAGAACAAGTTTTTACTACTGTTACATGAGATTTTTCAAATGGATCTTTGATACTTTCGTATTGTGAATTTTAAATGTGCAGTTGTTTTTTCTATCTAAGCAGTTTGTTTTAAAAGTGATATTTTTAGTCTAATTTCGTCGAAAAGTACAAGTTTATAAACGTTAGGTATTATAAGGGAATACGTCAAGATTGCACCAAACATCCAAGTGAGTTAAGGTACATCATCATGGTTAAAATAGTATAAGAACCCATGACCGAAAATAGAATCATACGCAGATAGGAGAGCTTCCTTAGAACTGTTTCTTCGTGTACTTCTGAATGAAACATTACAGGAAAGCCCCCCTAGAACGATGATGACGTTCTAGGGGAGCGACGTACGATGACATTTTCGGACTCGGGTTCCTATGCTATTTTATTTCTAATGATGTGCCCTTGTACATTTCGACAAAAATTGACTAAATTGAACAACACCCGCAGCTTTAGGATCAAAACTGATTTCAAATTTAAAATTCTCACTCCCGAATAAAGCAAGATTTGTATAAATATTACAAAATATTTATTCCCCGGTGTAATTAAACTAAAGTATATCATGGAAGATTGTTAAAAAAAACTGTGTTGTATAAATTTAATTCAACAATATTTGATTCACAGTTCATTATTGACATGAATCAGAAGAAAAAACTCAACTTTAGAACTATAAATGTAATTGCAGCATTAAAAAAAAATTAACAGAAGCTAAGAAGACTACGACAGAGCCAAAAAATCGTAAATAATACCCTTAAAATTTACAGCGTAAACCAACTGCTTTATTTTATTGCTAATCGAGGGATCTGTTGCAAGTAAGATTATAAGAAACTTTCAAGAAAACGTTATTATGACTTCGCTAGAATGTCGTAATGTATTATTCATTCGTGGTCTTAAGTATACGTTAATATTTAACGTTACCTAGTTGTTTCAAATGGCATAATAGCCTGCAAGTGACAAAGTGTGGGTTTCTCGATCCTGATTGGTTGTTGAAATGTGTCATTTGCTTATGTTACCAATTGTTTTTTTCCATTTTATTATGAGTAAATCAAGCCAGTCAAGTGTCAATTCTCTTAAGTGGCGCATTCTTTATTCTTTCACAAGGCTCTTTCACAATTCTTCATCCATAGCATTCTTACTTAACACAAATGTAGATCATAAACGAACTAACCATTCTGCGAAGTTTACAGGTACACGAAACCAAAATATATCACTATTACCATAAACTACACAAACAAGTAAAAATCTAAGTTAAGTAAACGACGTAGCAGAGAAAGAATTAAAATTTAGCATAATCGATGTGCGATACGGCGTTGTATTTAACTAACTTCACGTTAACTAGTATTTTAATTGTTGTGAAAAAAATTAAATCAACTTTAACACTGCATCTTGTTTATAAACGATCAACTGACACTAAGGACATAGGCCACGTGACTGTGTATCAGTCATAGTCTTCTTCTCGAGTTTTTGTACCAAATTATTTCCAATTTATGGGAATTTATTCATTCATTTATTTTTAATGTATAGGAGCTTTGTTAAAAATTTTAAAAAAATACACTGACTAACTGTTGTGCTAAAGAAAATAATTTATTTTTAATTACTTGAATAAATGAGACTAAAACAATTTTTTTAAATTCAAACCACATAAAGTTTTTTAATGATCAATATGAATTAATTCAAAAAATCCTGACATAGGTCAATCATCTGAAATCCTGCATGAGTCCAAGATACGTACCTCTCTAATTTCCCAATAAAGGGGTTCAGGGTAAGGAGGTTGCGAACTCAGTCTGAACCCAAGCTGTTAAAAGAAAGAAAATTATGTTAAAAGATGGATGTTGCGCTAGACTAATATTAGCTGTGGCTTTACAATAGATATTCTCTAGTAAAGCTTTTTACATGATGAGAAGCCCAAACGTGTTTTTATAATACACTGGTTATCATAAATTAAGGAAAATTCACAAAAATCGCGATAACTCAAGAAATTACACATGGAATTTTATGAAACTTACCCACAATATACAACACATAGTAAGGTATTAAACAACATAAAAAGAAATTATCAGACATTAATAGTAGTATAGAAATTAGCACATGTATAAAATAAACAAATTGGAAGTATCGGTTTGCAATAGAAAAAGTACCTTTAATATGGAATATGATTGCCTCTAGAAGCAATACAGCACAAACAGCGATGTGTGATGCTTTCAATTATGCGGTCTATCAGTTCAATACGAAGTGAGAGCCATTGCTCTTGTAAAGCAGTTGCAAGCGTGGCAAGGGTCTGAGGGGGCGGATTGATGGCAGATACACGCCTCCCTAGAGCATCCCAAACGTGCTCGATAGGATTCAAGTCCGGGGATCGAGCTGGCCACTCCATGCGAGTAATTGTTTCCTGTTGAAGATAATCATCAACAATGCGAGCTCTGTGTGGTCTTGCATTATCGTCCTGTAACAGGAAGCAATCACCAATTGCCCCGGCATATGGGCGCACATAAGCATCAAGGATGTTGTCTCGATAAACCTGAGCATTCACGGTTCCCCTTGGAAAGACATGGAGGTATGTGCGCCCTCCTAAGGATATGCCTCCCCAAACACAGACACTGCCTCTTCCGTATGCATCTCTTTCACGGATGTTTGATGGATGATAACGGGTCCCAGGTTCTCTCCATATCAAATAACGTCTACTGTCACTTTCTAGACTAAACCTGGACTCATCCGTAAAGAGAACAGGCCTCCATTGATCTGACGTCCAGTGGACATGTTGTCGGGCCCACTGCAAACGGTCTCTCCTATGGCGTGATGTGAGCGGCACGCAAATGGCTGGTCGTCTCGCATACAGACCACCTTCGTGGAGCCTTCTGCGCACAGTTGACGTTGACACCAACCTTCCGGTGGCTGCAGCAAGAGAGGATCTAAGATGTGTCGGAGTAGCGGTTCTATTCCTGCGTGCACTTAATGTCAAATATCGGTCATCGGCACTGGTCGTAACAGTTGGCCGTCCTTGACTGAACCTCCTAGATGCCGAATCTGTGGTTTGAAATTGCCTCCAAAGTCTATGAACCACAGATGGACTCACATTTAGCCATCTGGCCACTTCTGATTGACTCTGCCCTGCCTCTAGTCTCCCGATGGCTCTCCATCGTAGTTCTTCCGGCAAATGATGCCTAGAGGTCATTATTACGAATTGGCTATCTCAGATTTTCAATGTCGCAATCACAGTAAAATTTGTGTGCTTTCTCTCAAACTTGGACTTTTATGCTCCAGGCAGATGACGTAAGCCGAGTGCAGCGCCACTAATTTGCATATTGCAATTTTACTCAGCTACTCTTAGTGGACAACATATGCAAATTTTGCACGGTTTGGCTTACTTTTGAAAGAGTTATCGCTATTTTTGTGATTTTTCCTTAATTTATGATAACCAGTGTATATAATAATAACATACAACGTGTATAAGCTAAATATATCTTGTTTTTTAACGAATTGCTTTTATTAGTTAATTTAAAACAATTTAATTAATTAATTAATTTAAAACATTGATATAAATAATTGATAAAAATTTTTAAAAAAAACAGTTAGAGATTGATTGTATTGGTTTACGTCATTGGATCTGAATTGGAGATTGATCGTTCTCTGGTTCAGGTCAAAAATTACTATCTGTGGAGGAATGAATGGATGTGACGTATGTGGGACGCAGAAGTCTAATTCTCGGCAATAGATGGCGCCACTGGAAACCAAGAACAACCACACCCCTTCTTCCTTAATGGCCGACGACAACAACAATGGCAAACACAAACAATTTGCCGTAGAAAACTACTAATTTTACTTTCTTTTAAGAGAAGTTAGAATTTTTTAAGTCAGCACTTTTTGCATTTATAGTCCCCCGTAGCAACCCTGAAAGCGTAGACATTCTTCTATATATGTATTTTTAAATCTGTAATAATTGCTCACTCTTTAATACTATTTCTGTGAAACAAAGATGTTTGCTTTACCACACAATATATCAATGCACTTATTGCCAAAAAAAACTACCCTAGCACCCAGAAAAAGTTTTAAGAATGAAACGAGTTTTCACATACGTACGTACAACGTCAATATAAGTAACTGATCAAAAACTCAAAGCAAAATTATCATTCATTACATTGTCACATCTATGACGAATTCAGGAAGCTCTACGTTCGGGCACTGAAGCATGAAGGTTCCTTATGATGTTCTGTGGCATTTCATTTCACAGTTGCTATAAAAACACCTCAAAATTGGCTAAACTCGAATGCTGTTCAACTTGCCGTCGTCAATTGTCCCAATGGGAATTTGGCGGAGGTATTGAAGTTACACCCTTGCTAAGTGTGACGGAGCATTACTACGTTGCAAAAATGAATTCTAGGAACCCTGATATGAATAGCAACACGAGTGACTACACAATGAAATAGGAAAACAAGTGGCATGTCACATACGAATCGCTGGGCAGTCATTTCACCGGGGGTCTAAATAAGGGGTAATCGTGTCTAGAAATGCGACTGCATTTCATACCACCCTATTAGCACTGTCTGTAGAAGCGGTGTCTTGGTGTACAGTGTAAGCAGGATTGTCCCCAACCGTTGCCTCCGTTCGGAATAGTGTCACTATCTCGACAGGATTGAACTGGAACCAAACGAAATCAGGTTGTCTTTACTGACGAAACTGTATTTAATTTTGGAAGTGATGACCCTCATGTCCGAGTGTGGTGACTTCGTATTAAACACCTCAATCCTGACTAGGCTGTAGAGCAGTACACCGCTTCAAAAACTGGAATTTTTCTGAATGCCTTACTTTTAAACTATTTACCACTGTATCGAATATTTTGCAAAAATCGTAGTATTCGGTAGCCCTGCCTTTAACTCACCCTTGTGTGGGCGTCAATCTCTAATGGAAGGTACATCCTTACAAACTCCAATGAATTCCTGACAGCCTGATCAAACTGAATGTAGTTCTTGACTCGAAAGATGTCTAAAATTGCTTCTAGGGATCCTAAGAATTTCGCCTGAGAAAACTTCGTATATCCGACCCTGTGAAGGACAACGAGGCAGGAACCTTTCCTGGAAATTATCCAACCAAGGAAGATGAAACTCGCCGCATATTCTTGCCTGGACAGTACAGTGGCGAAATAATTACCTGGAATACAACACATAAACACTTTAAGAGAAAGCCTTGCTCTTATTTTATAAAGTAAATGATAATAATAATAATTTGATTTTTTTTTTAATAATTTCGAAGAATATAAACTGGATACAGTCTTTTTCATCATTAACACATCAAGGTCAGGGGGGAAATGGGGCCGAACGCACCACTACGAGGTTCCGATACTTTTTTCAAGTCGCAACGTCATTTTGAGAATTTAATTTGTACATATTTTTATCAGTAAAGAAAAAGCGGAATACGTATTATTAAGGATACTTATTATTAGGGAAATTATTAGGGATCCTAAATAAAAAGGGTTATGGATGGTTGCCAGCTAATTACGGCTCTCCAACACAGAGGGTATTTGGTGGTTGCCGGCTAATTACGGCTCTCCTACACAGAGGGTATTTAGTGGTTGCCGGCTAATTACGGCTCTCCTACACAGAGGGTATTTGGTGGTTGTCGGCTAACTACGGCTCTCCAACACAGAGGGTATTTGGTGGTTGCCGGCTAATTACGGCTCTCCAACACAGAGGGTATTTGGTGGTTCTCGGCTAACTACGGCTCTCCTACACAGAGGGTATTTGGTGGTTGTCGGCTAACTACGCCTCTCCTACGCAGAGGGTATTTGGTGGTTGTTGGCTAACTACGGCTCTCCTACGCAGAGGGTATTTGGTGGTTGTCGGCTAACTACGACTCTCCTACACAGAGGGTATTTGGTGGTTGTCGGCTAACTACGGCCCTCCAACACATCGGGTATTTGGAGGTTGTCGGCTATACTCGGTTTTATAATTAACCTTATTAATTAGCACTGACACGTTTAAGTAAATCCGTGTACTGTTGTAATTTTTGTCTTAAATGTGTAAAGTATAAATACTGTTCACATATTTAAAACATTCGTGTACCCGCATACATGAAAATTCCTATTGACTAATCCTACTTCGCGGTTTTTCAGTTTTCGCGGAAGGTTCTGGTCCCCATTAACCCCGAAAAACGAGGAATCACAAGACAAACCAATCATATTCATAAAATTAAAAAAAATTCTTGACCAAACCGTGTAGTGACCTTCAGTTATTAGAGACGATTTCAGGGGTAATTTACTAACCAGAGAAAATAACATACAGGGATCACATGAGCACGCTGGTATTTTAGAATTGTTTTTGTTTTCATTTCAATTTTGACATAACTAATCCACACCAGTTTTGAGTGTGTTTGCATAATTTTTATTTCAAATTTGGTAATGGAAAATAAAATAAGGCAACGCAATGCTACCCTTACCAAAAAAGAAAAAAATATATATCACTTACCCGCTTCATCCATTCAGCGCTTGAAATTAATATTTTATTTTGAAAGTAATTTAATGGAACTTTAAAATAAACTGCACCATCGTCATAAAATTGAATAAGTAAATCCGAAAAATAAAGTAGAATTTCTCACCACCGTAGGCAGGTATGATTCTCCATTTATCAGGATTGGTGACCGCATAATTGCAGTTGGAATCATAACTTTCAAAGCTGCAGAAAAATCGATGACTCTGTTTTGGCAGATATACTGGCGCGTAGCTTTTCAAACCTTAAAATAAGAAGACATAATAAAATCCAAGTGTAAAAATTCAGAAGTGGTCAATCAATAACCATGAGGAAATTTTTTTTGTCCTCTAATTCCAGACATTTTTAACGCGTTGAATTTTACATAGCTTTCCCGTCTGGCCAAACGATAAATAACTACAAATTAAATTTGCTAATATTCGACAGATTTTGCTAGTTTTTTAAAGGGATTAGCATGACTTATAAAAAATAGTGATGAATTATGTAGACATATGAATTGCTTAGAAATAGTGGTGGAAACAAATCTACTCAATTGAATTTATTAAACCAAGAATCACAATTAATAAACTACCACTTGAAAATATTTATTCGCTGTCCGGAGAAAGTTGGCATCTCTGCGTATATAAATAAAACTATTTTTGTGTGTTCTATATTGCATTCATTTCTTCAAACCATTTTAGTAACGATAATATTATAAAAAAATAAAAAAATTTACTCCAATAATGCGTTTTTAATATTCTTGGCTTCGACGATCAACGGTGACCTTCGTGGCGCTGCGAACAAACTCAGTGCCTGTCACCGGTGACACCCATGGCATTCAACGTGTTAAAGAAACGCCAAGCAGATTCTCTTCACCAGTTACAGTTTTTGTAGTCCAAACCATGATTTTTTGAAATTCACTAGAGCGAGTACTAAAGTATCCTGGATGAGGAGTGAGAAAGCTAGCTACTTACGACAAAGTCCTGCCACACACTCTGAATAAAGAGGACACTGAGAACAAGGTGACCCTATAGCGTACAAGTGAGGAGGATCATGGGGATTCAAGTTGTCTCTGAAATCAATAAACAAAACATAGACGTGGTTAAACATTTCATCACCAACTAAATCAAGTGAAGAAAAAACAATCTCAATCTATCTGCATATGCTTAACCGTATAATCATAGCTTAAAATGTGTCATTAAGAAAATGGACATAGATAAAAATGCGTGATAAAGAAATCGGACATAGTTCAAAATGCGCATTTAAGAAAAAGGACACAGTCTTAAATGTTTCAGGAAAATGATATAGCTTAAAATTTGCAGATAATAAGAATAACATGGCCTAAAAAGTGAGATTAAGATAATAACAAACATAATAATAAAAAATTAAGGAGTAGAAATAAATTCGTGTCATAATGCTATCCATTAGCATAAATTTATATTTATTTATTTTCTTAAGTTGCTATTTTTTTAAAGCATGCAGCTGTTTTTACAGATTAGCACTCGTATTGTAAATTTATATTAGTCATTGTAAACATAAGCAGAGATGCCAACTGCTCCGGAAACGCCAAAATAATTAAAATAGCTGTAAATAACTACAAAGAAAATTTTGCAAATACTTGACTATTCTTGCTTGTTTTTTAAAAGTCTAGCATGACATAAGACCGACGACGATCTGTAATTTGTAAGATGCCTACACGCGTGAGCGGGCACCAGACCTTTTAGTCTATATTATGCCCAAGGGCGACTGGTACTAATGGCATAAGGGAAGAAAGATAAATGGAGGAGTTCAAGGCAGTTGGCGGCTCGAAATATTTGCATGGGCAGCTCAAGTCATGAATGACATAAGACCTAAAAGTACAAATTATTTAGAAATAGTGGTGGAAAAAAATTTGCTAAATTGAATTTATTGAACCAAGAATTACAATTGATAAACTACCAGTTTAAAATATATATTTGCTGTCCGGAACAAGTTGGCATCTATGCATAAGTTAATACTTTTTTTAACTTTGTTTTTCAAATACCACTTTATCGTTTAAAGCAGTGTTTCCCAAACTTATGATTTTGTGTACCCTTTCTAAATTTTTCGCAACACTGTATACCACTAATAAAAAAATGAATGTATTTTTTACAATAAAAAATTACACGAAAGTTAAAAATCACAACTGGCTGATGATATTACTAATTATTAACTGTTAACTCTCGTAATGTAATCGTAAATTTTCATGGCTAGCTTTATTTTTAAATAAAATGTTTCGAAATTTTCGTTTGTTGCTTGACATTTTGCATAAGAACGCGTCCCCTCGCTAAACTGTTCCCGTACCCTTGGGGGTACGCGTACCACACTTTAGGATGCACTGGTTTAGAGATCTAAATACGAAGAGGTTATCTTAAAAGTCACTTTCGTAATATACTCAACCACCCTGATTCTTCAATCCAAAATAATTGAGCTCCGTAATAATTGAGAATATTTTCCCCGTAGTAATTTACTCTGTGATAATGACGCTTGTTTAAGAGTTCAAAAAACTTGGAAAAACCCCTACGTCATTTCTTAAAATTTGGGTTTTTATATCGAAAGGTGCATTTTCTGCAATTTTTTGACCATTTATATTTTTTATATACGCATTTCAATTTTATGTTTATCTTGAATACATTTTTTGAGCTATTCCCATTTATTTAAATACGCTTTCAATCTGAGTTCAATTGTATTAAATAAGTATTTTATGCTGCGTCTATTTTATTAAATACGCATTTCGATCTATTCAATTTTCCCGTTTTCTTAAACACGCATTGAAAGCTGTGTTCATTTTCTTTAATTAAGTATTTTGAGATGTATCCCTATGGCTCTGTGGCCTGGAACCTAACTCAAGCTGGTGAAAATAAAATTGCCATTTTTGAGAGAAAAGTTTTGAGGGCCATCCTTGGTGGGATACAAATAAATAATTCCTGGAGAAGACGATATAATACTGAACTGTATAAAATCTACAGAGAGCCAGATATTGTGAAATTCATAAAAATAAATCGAATGAACTGGGCAGCTCACATTTTCAGAAGGAATGATGACTCAAATTTAAAGAAAATTCTATTACACAAACCCCTAACGAACAGGAAAAGAGGTAGACCCAGGCTGAGATGGCTAGATTTAGTTGAGACTGATTTCCTTACTGTAAAGGAGAAAAACTGGCGAACAAGTGTCAAAAGTAGAGAGAAGTGGATTCGAATTCAAAGGAAGGCACTGGCCCTCCCTGGGCCAGTGCCTTCCTTTGAATATCCCTTTAATTTGATATTTAATTTGATATCCCTTTAATCTGATTTCCCTTTGATATATCCCTTTAATTAAATACGTTTTTTGATTTGCGTTAATTTTTTTAAAAACACTTCTTTCAGAAATTCTAATACCTTAAATTCGCTGTTTGAGCAATTTCCATATCTTAAAAGCTTTTTTAAAGCAGCGGCCATTTTGTTAAATACTCATTTTTGCTATGTCAATGTTACTGTCATGCCTCCATGTTGTGATGGAGCTGCGATCAAGTGTAGATGTAGTGTAAAAAGATATATAAGAGTTAGCACGAAGTGGCTGTGAGGTAAAGACATTTTTTTGGAGCAGACTGGGACTCTGAGATATCATTGTTTGGACAGTGCGATATCACAGTTACTAAATAAGCCTTTTGAGCTTTATTCATTATTGTAAGACTAATAGTAACCGACCTACCCCCGAAAGAGTTTTCGGATAAGGGTCATTATTTTGAATGGGCATATAAATATGAAATGCACCGGCGATTTCTCAAGTTAGGGCTTGAATTTCCAAGCACATTTAAAAGAACTTATCTGTCCGGAAACATAAACAGGGATTGTCGATCCATTCAGAATTAAATTAAAGCAATAGTTACCCAGGTCCATAGTTACAGACATATTTGAATTCATTAACAGCTGGATTCGTTAAACTTCTGTATGCCGCATAGCCACAACCAACTTTATGGATTCCTGCCCACACAAGCTGAAATTTTCACGATCAAATCAATAAACTAAAAACGATTACAATGTCAATATCTAGCATCAAGTTCTTTATAATAAATCTGGTTTAGATACAAAAATGATAGAATCTCTAACACATACCTGCCAACTTTCACTCTTTCTGAAAATGGATTTTCAGAGTGGTTGTCAAACAATCTGACTCAAAAATATATTTATATTTTGACCCCGTTGAAATTCGCTTGCGCAAGGATTATTCTGCTTTTATATATTTATTGTAATTCTTTATATGTAGTGGTGGTCAAATTCATTTATAATTATCATTATAATTCAAAAAGTTAATAGGAATAACCTGAGTATTGCTACCACTTTAAAAATGAAAATAAAATCTTCCGGAAAATCCGGAAGAGTTGGCAGGTAAGCTAACACTATTTTGCATGTTCAAATTTACATATTGCTCCTTACGTAAATAAGATATAGAAATTTCATATGACATTGCTTTAAACACACAAAAATATAAAATTACGAAAGTGGTTGATAACAGATATAATTTCGAAAGGAAAACGCGTGTTAATTTTAACAAATAAAAATTGTCCTATCAGTCCACGTCAAGTTTCAATTCTGTAGTTGCATTTCTGTAGAACGTGAAGTATACTCCACGTTTGACAGCATAGTTTATGTACAAATGATGAACTTTTAAATTTTTATATTCCATCGTATTACCTTCTACGCATCTTCTTAATTTTCAGTTTCCATGTCATGGCGCGACAAAACTAAATGCAACGTAAAGTAATATAAAGCAAAAAAGGTGAGTAAATGAATTTATATTCCTATATAAACTTCAACTCCAAAAATATTTTAATTTGCTTTTACTAGATATAAGTAGCTCATTAAAGGGCTAAATTATTTTCTTATGCTTTTTACGAAATATTTTTACAACAAACTGCCATTTTTTTATTCATAAAAAAGCAAATAATCCAAATGCTACAATCGAATGTTGCTTAACTATTAGTAGACTAGAAGATTAGCTATGAATAGAACTATTGCTCTAAGCTAATGAAAGAGGTAAGTATTAAGCTATTCCTATAAGTTTTGAAACTGTTAGTTTTATAAAATTGTGTGTAATTTCATTGAATTCCGAGTGAAAATGATATCGGAAACATTCTATCTAAACACCCCCTTTTTTCGCTCCCCTTATTAATTTTCAGATAAGGAATATAGCTGGCATCAAGGAAGGGTAACTTCTGACATTCTCATAATCATATTAAGCCGAAATCATATTTTTTTTAGAACAAGTTACAGCTGTCTCTTAATTATTTCTGTACCCAACTCACACCAGTTGTTAAGTTGATCATCCTTCACAGCAGCAGCGTTTGCTTAGGATTATTCAATATAGCGAGAAATAATATTTTTTTCAGTCAGAAATGACATACTTATTAACACTTTTGAAGGCTGTGGTAAGTATACTTACCACCACGTTTCACCACTTTTAATTTAGGTTTCCATTTTTCAATAGCTTCAACTTTCTTGAAGTGAGTTTGAATAAAACTGGTAACCATTTGCCACTTTTAAAAAACGTATAAAAGTTATAAAATACATAATTCCTTTTGAAGTTTGTAGCATTTAAGGAATTTGTTTTATAAATAAGGAAAAATAAAAGTCAGCAAGTTCCTAATAGGTCATGTTAAATATATTTACCACAAAAAATGGCATTTTTATAAACTAAATGAGTTGTTTTTTTTATATCAATTACTGTTCTTAAAACAATTTCAATTCCAAAAATACTTTAATTTACCTTTACTAGAAATAAAGGGCCCATTAAAGGGTTAACTAGTTTCGATTATCAACACTTTCTATGACATTTCGTCATCCACAACGTAAAAAAAAACATTTCAAAAAATTATACAAACAGCACTTTGTTCTAATTACCTCGTTATATTTTTATAATACATTTAAAATTTACTTATACAACAGATTTTAGTTTTCATTTGGTAACACTGTTACTTTAACAAGGTTTCTCGGAGCTCAGTCGCTAAGGAAAAGAAAAATGCCTCCGTTTAAGAACTTTACACCTTGAAGCAAAGTGAGTATTTTAAACTACATATATCATCTTACTGTGACGAATTATCTGCTCTTTAGAACGGACCAATAACTTAAATATTAAACTTTTTTAAAATTGCTGGTTTGACGAAATTTTTTCCACCCAGATTAAAATTAACTACCTTATTCCAAATTTCCATTACTATTTTTCAAATTTTTATGAGACCAGATAATGCAGTATTGGAGTATGTTTTTTAATATTAAAAAATTAGACCACGTTAATTAAACACTTAGTAGTTAATGAAATTGTCCCTTTACTGCATATTGACGTTTTGCGCCAGTTTCGCAATAAGCATTCCAGATAGCGCTGGCTTTAGATTTGCTTAACTTGTCGAGTGTTGATTAGCAGGCCAAAAAATAGACATTGTCTATTATTTGGCCATAATAGACATTGTCTATTATTTGACATTGACAAATGTCAAATAATAGACATTTTTGAAATGTTTTATGGAGTGGTAGTCATTTAAAATAGCTTTCAGAATTTTTAGTAATTTGGGCAACATTTTAAAAGCCTTATCGCGAAAACTAAGACTTGATATGTATTGTGGCAGAGTCAAACGAATAAAAAATACGACATTATAACACAAAATTAGTTACCAGTAGAATAATTTTTTGCAAAAGGCATCGAAAGTTGCAGTCCCGCATTGCAACTCTTTCGGACAAGTTGTCATACTGATGTTCCGAAAAACAACCTTAAGATTTAAAAAACTTTTGTCTTGTTTGTTACATACTTGAACAAACGGGTGATATCTGGGATCGTATCTCATGGCTGAAATGAGACGTGCATCAAATTGTTCGACGGTTTTGTACCAATATTCCACCTGTTGCTTCCAGTCTGGACGGTAATTGGTCACATCCCATCTGTTGGTTAACTTCAACGTATTTTGACCAACAGTAAAATTTCCTAAACCAGGAAATAAAAGTTCATTTGAAAAATTTGAGTATCAAAAACTTTAACTGGAGTAAAAAATGAAAACAAATATGCTACAGTAAAAGTCCAGAATAATAACAGACCTGCCGATTCCTTATGTTATTTGACGGAGGATTTTCGAAACAAACATACTAACTGCTTAAGATTCCACAACTTATTTTACAGAAATGGTTGAGAACCGTAAACTTAACTTTGCAAATCTCTAGGACAGGGGTGGCGAACCTTTATGCTCCAACGTGCCAATTTTTCTAAAAGAAATTGTTTAATAAGGTCATAGACGTGCCGTTGTCTCAGTTATACGCGTAATTCAACTTAAAGTAACATCAGTGTGACTTCTGTTGTTGCAGATTAGATGAAAAATAACTTATATTAGGATGTAAGATGTTAGTTTGAGCAGGACTGTTAAATTTTTTGAAGTTATACTTCTTATGCGACTTCCAACAAGGTTGCGTTAAACGTTTAACGCTACATTTTTATTGGCCGGGAAATCACGTGGTAGGATCCAGTTTTCCCTCATTCATTTCCTTATTGTTTTGGTTCACACTAGCATAAAAATAATAAAAGTCATAAAAGTATTGTTTTTCTATAAATATTTTTTTAGTTTGTTTTGATACACATATGATTTAATAGGGTAGTATTTTTTATTTTCAAATTTAGTGGATAACAATTGTAAAAAATGAATGAAAACAATCCAACGGACAATGCGACGGATTTAAGGTTATGTCAAGGTACGTCTCTTGTGAATATCAATTGATTGTTAGGTTTTCTCTTCTGAAATTACATTATGACGCATTCACATACATTATTAATACAAATACATTTTCCATGGCGAGACGATGAGGCAACCACAAGCACTTCCACTGGTTCAAGAGGTCCACGAGGGAAAAATGCTCAATATTACCGTGATTACAAAGCAAGGAAGCGAGCGGAGCAGGAAAAAGAGTCGTTGAGTAGAGCTAATGATCCTTCTACGACTACTGATTCTTCTACAATTGACGTCACAGGTTGCGAAGTTTAACTTCTTCCGCGCGGAGGGCCTCCACGCACTATTTTTTTTGCTAGTTATTTATTGTTAGCTTGTTTTTTATGATTATTAATTGGTTTTTTGTGACATACTCTGTTAATTTTTTTGTTAATAATTGTTTTTTGCGAATTCTAATTTAATTGTTAATATGCTTCATGGTGAACTTTGTGATCGGTGGCGTGCACAAAATATTGTGTCGCGTGCCATTGGTTCGCCATCCCTGCTCTAGGACATGGGTGAAATCAAAGACGGAAAAGAAAAAAAAGAACTGGCAATAAAACCATTTCAGTTTTGACTTGTTTTCGAAAGGATTGAATCAATTCTCTTCTCTTAACAGCTCAATAATTGATGTTCCCAGAAAAAATCATGGCTGAAATACGTTATATAGCTAGACGGAAAAGAGAAAAAACTGGTACGAAAGACATTTAATTTTTTTTTCGGGAAAAATAAAATGTCTGTAACTACCAAGATGAAGTAGATATTGTTGAATAGTTTGAAAAAAAAATGAATAAGTAAACTCCTCCAGAAAACTAGCTATAACTGAAATGGTTACTACCAGTCTTTCCGCTTTTGCGTTTCTTTCCCATCTCTTTCCGTCTTTTTCTTATAAGCTTGCACATGTATTTGTAACAATAAATAAGTAAAGATGATGTGATGCAACATCAACCAAGTATATTTGCATTGCAGCACCGCTAAGCTTTAACACATGAATCTATAGCTGGAATAATTTTAAAAAATTACTTCCCCAATTAGCAGTTCACTCACACCGTCGATCTTCTAGTGTACAAAATCTTCCGAGTTGACACATTTGTAATGGCAATGGCAAAATATTATCAATACGAGAATGTGACAAGTACTATTTGATTTGCAGGATACCGTCAATTAACCAGCATTAAATTTACTAAAAATTATATACCAGCAACGAGTTTACCCTTTGCGGCCCAGTGTTGCCAGTATGTCAACACTGCGTCGTAATCAAAAAATTTTACAAATCACTGAAAATGTAAAACTATTATATGTATTAAATGTTCACCCGTTTTTTAAATACATATGTTTTTTGTAAAAGCCAGATGGTTCATGAAAAACGACGCAATACACCATGACCTCAAAATAGATGCCATAGACAAACATATGGTTAAATTAAATATTAAGTTCTTAGAAAAAGCCACTTCTTCCCTGCAGAAAATTTCAATGAAATATTCCTGTATGAAAATTTAACTGGCCACAAGAACGCCACACTAATAGTAACATACTATTGAATAGATGCTTCATATTCCCGATATCAATAGCATATACATAACCTCATTTTCACCATACCAGCTTAGCTCACGTTATAACTCATGTTTTTACATAATGCTCTCATCTGTATATAACTGCACAGTCACATCTCATTGAATAGTCCTTTACTTCATTTGCATTCCACCACTTCATCGAAACACCACAAAAGTTCAAGTTAAAGATGAATGGGAAAAGGGCCGCAAGTGGCCTCATTTGCCTAGATGTTTAATGCAGTTCAGTTCAGTAGCTATATTTTTTACGCATTTGAGAGCTAAAGTGTATCTCTTTAATACGTATACATTGTCTGAGGTAGCAGTTATTAACAAGTTGCGCCAATCTAGAACTTACAACTGGAATTTGCTGTTCCACAAAAGGTTTAAAAAATGGCGGCTTTTTCGAAATAAATCTGATCATAAACAAGCGCCGGAAGTCGAACATGTATCCTACCGGACCTAAAACTACTACTAGTTCGTGGTTGTTTATGTAGAAAAAAAGAACGTGACAAATGAATCAAAGAAGTATAAAGACAGCGTGAGAAAGCAAATTACCTGTCCATTTGCAAACTAAGCATTCAATCTCATCCGTGCACTGGTCGACCCAGCTTTGGGCTAAAAATGCCAATTCTGGATCCCAACTCTAAATTAGATAGAATGAAAAAAAATGCTTAGAAATAAATAATTATTAATAAACTGATATTTATTTTTGTTTCATAATGACTAAAGAAAACATAGAGAACGGGATCAACAGTTTCACTAAAAGAATTACGACGAAAATGCGTAAATCAGAATTTTCGAATTTTGTTTTCGAGAAACTTATGTATAGTATACTCTCGATGTCTCCAAATTGAAGGGACGCTAAAAAAAATTTGAGATAGCGAGTTTTGGAGGTTACAAGTTTCGAATAAATATATTCTAAAAAAATAGAAAAATATAATCTGAAAAATATTATCCTAAAAAGTAGAGGCGTGAAAAATAAGAATTACTATAAATATGCACATGTAATGATAGTTGACTATAAGTCTAAATACAACAATGATATAATCTAATTTTTAAAAGTAAGACAAAAATAATAATGCATTAAGTAGAAAGGAATTAATTTACAATAAACTTGCATCGTGATTTTTTGGAAAAAAATTAAATTTCTATTTCGAAAAAAATTCGACATAGGAATTCAAATTAATATTAGTGGATATAGGGTAAACTAACCAGAGAAGGAACACTTAAGATTCGCTTGCCTTTTAAAAAAATCATATTAATTTCAAAATTCGTAATTTTAGTTAAATGACAGTGTCAACATATTTGTTACTAATTGCAAATTATGTAAAAAAATTGTAGAGAACTTACATAATATTGTTTTGGAGGTTCAAATAACAAGTAGTAAGAAGACCAAGTGAAGGAACAGCTCTTACCAGTGAATGAACACCCAGTAAAGGAACACTTAATTTTGGTTATTTTTTAATGCTCTTTATGAATTTATAAGCCATACAAATATTTAAAAACAAGCCTATTCTTGAAATTATAACATATAAATACTTGAAAAATGCTAACTTTTTTTTGTAATCATGAATTGAAAATTAAAGTGTCAACATATTAACACATACTGTTCATTCACTGGGAAATCTATATCCAGTAAAGGAACATGCCTGTTCCCTCACTGGTTAAAAGTTGTTTTTAGTATTTTTAACATACTTTTGATGCGGAAAATCACGAAAGGTACAAGAAAATTAAAGTTTATCTTTTATTTTCATTAACTTAGAAAAAAAACAGTAAAGGAGCACTTGTTCTTTCACTGGTTTTTCATCGTTTGGTGATCCAGTGAATAGACATCCCCTTATCTCAGTACTTTATTATGCTGTGATGCTCAACAAAAAAAACGTAACTTCAATAACTATATTTTGAATTCTCTTTTTCACAGAGAGAAAAATAAAACTATTACATGCAATTAATTCCACTTTAAACATATAAATACAAACACCCACCTTATAATTTTTTCAACGAAACAAGATGTTGCAGAGATAATAACAAATTCAAAATTTTTTCCAGAGAAGTCTATTTGACCAGATAATCCAAAACATTGCTAGATGACTTCCTATTGTTTGGCAGTAAGCTATCGTTACTAATCAATCTGAAAAAAACACTTTCAAATTCTTATTTTTAATCAATATATATGAAATGTTCCTTCGCTGGTTGGTTTACCCTATAATGCCGAAGGGAAAAATATTTTTTTGACATAACAAGGTTTTCAAGATATCGAGAGTATACTGTAAGCTCTCCGGTGGTGTAGTCAGTCAGTTATGGGGGGTGTCGCTCACATCAGAGAGATAGCTGTTGTGAGTTAGATCCTGGCTGTTGTGACTTAGATCCAAAACCATCTACGTGTGCGTGCGACGTCTATCCTGCCTTACGTCAGAAAAATCCGCGTAAGCTACAGAAAATTCAAATTGAGATTAATGTATGTTTTGCAATTTGGAATGATAAGTTACCCATTGCAAGAAAAGAAAAAAATCAATTAATTTTGCCGTATCAGTTTTTAAAACTCTATTATAGTGTTCATGTCATTAGCAATAGAAGGAAAATAATTATCTAGCCATTTTTCTCAAATGCGAAGCACTTAACCTTTTTTTTCAATCGCACTGCAGTATGCACGTCAAGTAAGCAGCGGTTGAAAGTGCTGTAAAATTTAAGGGAGAGGGGTACCCTCTCGCTACTGTCCATGTCTGACGAAGGTCAAAATAATGCAGTAGACAGACCATAAATGTTTAAAAATAAAGCTCTGTAAAACTCGAGAGTTTGACATCTTCTACATCAAGATTCACATTCTTTTAACATTGTATTAAAGAGGATCTATAATATTTGATACATGCAAGTAAATAGCAACACACCCGTCAATTGCTATGGAATTTCTGTATCTCTAAATTCCGGATATTTTGTTTCAGTACAGCATTCATAGTCTTTAAATATTTTATGTTGCTGGTATAATAGATTCGATGAAAAACCATTAATATTACAAAGATTGCACCAATATATTAAAAATAACAACAATCAACTCATGGAAATAAACTGCTGTTTGTAGAAAATGCAACACCATGAAAGAATCATCAGAATCAAATGAAATTTAATGCAGAAACGACTTGTACTGATACAAATAAATGATGAAATTTTCAAAACAAAAGAAACAAATTAAGCGTCCGAAATCAGTATTTGGTGCAGCCACCACGCGCTGCAATAAGTGCTGCTATACGACGTGGCATGGAGTCAAACAGATGTTGAATATCTGCTTGAGGAAGAGAATTCCATATCGCTTGTATGCGCAACCAAAGTTCGTCTTTGGAAACTGCAGGACGCGGATCACGAGTGAGACGCCGACCAACCATATCCCACACGTGCTCAATAGGCGACATATCCGGCGAATAAGCAGGCCAAGGAAGAAGTTGCATGCGTTGTGCTGAACAGAAGTCTCTAACAGTTCGCGCAACATGTGGGCGTGCATTATCCTGCTGAAAGATAGCTCCAGGGATGCCTTGAAGGAAAGGAACGACTTCGGGCTGTAGCACTTCACGGACGTATCTGTTGCTATTGAGATTACCCTCAATTCGTATCAAATTGGATCGTCCATGATACGAAATCGCACCCCAGACCATAACTCCGGGTGTTCGACCACTATGTCGTTCAATAATACACTCAGGAAGGCAGCGTTGACCGGCATAACGTCTAACACGAACACGGCCATCATGGGTCCACAAATTGAAGCGTGATTCATCTGAAAAGACAACTTGGTGCCAATCAGCTCGCCAGTCTCTGTGCTCAAGAGCCCACTGCCAACGCAGCCGTCGATGATCCGCCGTGAGGGGAATCCTGTATAATGGCACCCTTGCACGCAATCCACGGCGCAGCAGACGACGACGAATTGACGAAGCCGACAATTGTACACCTGTAGCAGTAGACCAATGTGCTGCCAGCTGCCTGGAGGAAGCTGTGCGATCATTCACCGCCATGCGGAGCAGGTGTCGATCATCGCGCTCTGACGTCACCTTCTGTCGTCCAGTGCCTGTTTTTCGAGTTGTTCGGTGCTCGTCGGTCCACTGCTTCCAAACTCGCATCACTGTGGAACTGTTCCGCTGCATACGAGCTGCTATTGCGCGATAGGAAAATCCTCCTTCTCGAAGGCCGATTATCCTCCCTCGTTCAAACTCCGTAAGTTGCTTGAATTTCTTATTCTTCCGTCGTGGAGGCATACTCAGGTCTCACTAAACGTTTGCCACTAACAAATAATCATAGACTATTTTCAACGTCCCGCTACAGCACTTTATTTATACGCTTTCAGCATCAATTCAGAGGGCGCTGCGCGCGCCACGCACGCGCGATGGCTCTGAAACTTTATTAATTTGCATAATATCCTATAATTGACATTTGCTGCGAATTTCATTTGATTCTGATGATTCCTTCATGGTGTTGCATTTTCTACAAACAGCAGTTTAAATGCAATGCTATGCAATAAAACTGATACAATAATTTGGTGAACGATGTAAATTGAACATGTCTCCTGTTGCAGAAAACATTATTCTTACATATTGTGCTTGCGAAGGCGTTGCAGAATAGCTTGGAAGTATAAAAGACGAAAGATGATTATAGCATCAACTGTACTCAAGCAATATACGTAAAAATGATTATACCATCAGTTGTACATGAGAAATCTTCGTAAGAACTTTAATATTTGTTATAAACAAAGAGAAAATAAGAAGCTTACTAGTTCCATCATATTTGCAGCTTGTGGGAGTCCACCTGCTCGTGTTTCTTGACCATAGGCAACTCTTCTTCTGACCTCGTTATGGGCAGTCAAGATGGACATTTCGTAATTCGCTACGCCTGCCTGGAATTCGCTACACCTGGGATTGCGATCAATACAGCCCGAGTGTTGCGGATGGAATCTTTTGTACATGTCAGGACAAGCCCTCGGATAAGCGCTAAGGCTCAGTGCTTGATGGCACGTTGCTGTAATGACGATTAGGGCAATGATCATTTCGAATGTACCTGTTAAAATATTATTGTACCTTATTTTGTCATCATGGTCATTTTGTTAAGAAAATGAGCAAAACAAAATATTTACTAAATTTGTTAACATCTTGGGGTTTGTTTATTTGCGATTTGCAAATAAACGAATTTGTGGATGGTTGAACGTAAAAAGCTAAACACAGGTAATGAGCAAAGGGTTTAAAATTCACTGTAAGACTTACGAGTTACTACTTCCGATTGATTTTTAGGCATAAGCTTGGAAAAGCGTGCCATGCAGTATTTTTATACTTGTAGTGTTCATAATATTACGCGTTCTTTCAATTTAACTTTCTGTGAGACAAATAAAAAATGAGTTTTGAAGATCTCGCAAGCATGCTACGATGCTACCCAAAAAATTATGATTGGCGATATTTTATACAATTAGAACCAAATATGGGATAACACTCAATACGTGGCAAACGTCATACTTTAATTATGCTGTGATATTAATTTTCCTAAATATTTTTTCTGTTCATGACGTGTTGGGATTTATAAGTTTTAGAAGACTCATATAAATGGTAAAATTTCATGCAAATTTAATAAAAAATCACAATGAAGAAACTTCCTAGAATATCAAGTCTCTGAAAACATCACCTCGTAAACATAACATAAGAGGAGGGGTACTTCAGAAGTTTTCTAAATTTCTTCCGGTCTTAGAAAATTTGTTACTGTTTACATTTAGTCAACCATCCATAAGTAAATAAACAAAGATCCGCAAAGTGTATCATGGTAGCCAGAAATGTGATTTCAGAAAAACTGAACTAAAATTTCTGCCAAACCATGATTCTACACTAAACCTTTGTTTTTTTATCGAATCATATGATTTCCGTTTGATTACTTTTGATACCTTTTGAATAAATATTTATTTTAGCCGCTTTCTAAAACGAATTAAAATTCATATTCAAATAATGAAAGAAAAATAAATATCTAAACATTATCTGTTTGTTTCACAACAAAATAAAAAAATCTCACCCAAGTTTTACACCTTTAATTTGTTTAAAAAATAAATTTATTAAATGCTTATTAATGACTGCGAACCTCAATGATATGGTGTTTTAAGAATTGGGTTATTTTTTTCAATAAAATATGAGGAATAAATATTATTTTTATTTGAATCAATTTCTTATTACTTGAAATGTTTTTCTTTATCCAACTACAATTTTACCCGTGTCAATAATAAGTTTTGTGCAAAACTTTCAGGTCTATATTTTTGAGAGTTTGCAGTAGAATTTAAGAAAAAATTGGGTACTGGCGCGTAAGAAGAAGAAGACCATGATACCCAAACATATGAACTATGACGTCAGCTCCAGTTGATCGTTTATTAACAAACTGGCGTGTTAAAGTTGGGCTAAGTTTCTCCGTGCAAGTTAGAATGTTAATTAACGAAGTGAATTAAATACAGTGCACACATTTATTACTTGTTTATGTATTTTATCGTAACCGTGATATATTTTTGTTTTGGGTACCAGGAAATTTTGATGCAAAATTAGTTTGTTTATGCTCTGCGTGTCATTCATATACTTTATTGGCATTTCTTATCTCAGACAAGTTATCTGATATTTTATCAGCATATTAATGTAGTTTAAAAATCGGGAATAGTATAAAATGTTTTTACAAATCAATTTTAGCTAGTTTGAAAGAAACTGTATGGCGAAATGTCTTTTTACAATTTACAAGCGTACAAGATTTTTATTCTTACGTTCATAATCTCAATATGATTCTTAAAAATATTCCTAACATTAGCTTATACAAAATTATCAACTAATTTGAAATTAAAATTATGATGAGAGTGTATTAAACAAAAACTTCAAAGGTATTGATACAAGGCTTAAAATTATTTAACCAAAATTTATTTTAGATCCTCTCGGAATAAGGATATCACTTTTATTAAAAGAGTTAATGTTGTTATTTTTTACATAAGTTTGTTAATCTTTATTCAATTATTTATTTAAAAAAATGAGTTCATTTCACGTTCCTTAATATTTAACTATTTTTTATTTGTCATGTCAGATAATTTAACGATCAACGTGAAAGTAGTAGCATTCGAGGACTACGTCACCAAATTTGTATTCCTAATGTAATCCGAAAACACCTGCTTATTTTGTTAACAGTTACGCTTTTGAAACAATGTTTTAGCAAACGATAATTAATGTAATAATAATTGAATTAAAAATAAGAACAAGTTAAGAACTAAAACCCAACATTAATGATGAAATGTACTTATTCTTTTGGGAAAAAGTAAAAAACTCATACCATTTTTGACGCTAAAAGACCTTAACTAAATTTTGTAATAGGTACTACAGATATATTAAAATTAGGTGCTGTTTAAACACTAACAAAATGTACAAATATAGGTATTGAATTTTCTTGCCAAGTTACCTAATATAGGTGCCGTAACGTTAAGTTTTCTTAAGTTCCTGTAAGGGATAAGTACCAAAAAAAATTTTTAATAGTGGTTAGTGTACAATATCATGAGTTGGCATCGAACAATACCTAATGAATATAGTTAATATTAATGGAATGAAATTAAAAATACTTCTTTTGCTTTAAATACCTTTTAAAAACTTCGATAAAGGCATTAATATAAACTTCTTTTGCATAAAAACACCGAAAATGACCTCTAATATAACAAATAAAAAAATTGAATTATTTAACTTTCGTGTCGGTTTTATGTTTTTCAGTTTTGTGCGTGATTTCGTAATGTTTAGTGAAACTGGGTATTCAGCCAGAGTACAGATGAAACCTTGTCAGAAAACTTGATAAATTGGCGGCTCTGTGAAAACATCAGTTTTAAATTCAAGTACACGTTTGTTTGCCGTAGCAAGTTCTTAAATAATTTAAACAGCTCTCTCGACTTGCAAATCCGAGAATACCGACTTTTAAACATTTATGTAACTCTTTCATACAATTTGCGCACTCTCTATTGGGTATTATCGATTTCTTTTTCATCATCCGATAGTTTTCGCGGAAAGATTATCGAATAATAAAAGAAAGATGGCGAAATAGTTTGCTCGAGATTTACTACTTATAGATTCAAAGCTCTGAGTAAAAAAAAAATACGATTGAACGATAAGAATAAGGAATTTTTCTTTCCTTCTGAAAAAGAAGAATTTTCTTCCTGGTATTCTAAAAGAAAAAACTGTTGCCTAAAGATGAGTAACCGTTTAATTTTGATCTTTATTTTTTGCCACGTTCTGAGTAAGTTTATGCATTTTTGATAAAATCTACAACCTATTTAAATATTTTAATTGAGCGTAAATGTGAAATCGTTCTTCACTCAATTCCAATATATACAATGAAAATTGTTTAAATCAAATGAAATTGAAAAATGTTTAAATCAAATGAAATATATATAATGAAAATTGTTTAAATCAAATGAAATATATATAATGAAAATTGTTTAAATCAAATGAAATATATATAATGAAAATTGTTTAAATCAAGTGAAATATATATAATGAAAAATGTTTAAATCAAATGAAATATATGTAATGAAAATTGTTTAAATCGAATGAAATATATATAATGAAAATTGTTTAAATCAAATGAAATATATATAATGAAAATTGTTTAAATCGAATGAAATATACATAATGAAAAATGTTTAAATCAAATGAAATATATATAATGAAAATTGTTTAAATCGAATGAAATATATATAATGAAAAATGTTTAAATCAAATGAAATATATGTAATGAAAAATGTTTAAATCAAATAAAATATATATAGTGAAAAATGTTTAAATCAAATGAAATATATATAATGAAAATTGTTTAAATCGAATGAAATATATATAATGAAATATGTTTAAATCAAATGAAATATATATAGTGAAAAATGTTAAATGTTTCATTGTCACATTCTAGAACGAGCAACATAGATTAACATTTCGCATTAACACATTCCAGGACTAGTCATGTAGATTTGCGCTTTTCCTTGTCACATTCAGAACGAGCAACGTAGATTTCACATTGTCACATTCTAGGACAGGCCATGTAGATTTACATTTTTCATTGTCACATTCTTAGGACAGGCCATCTAGATTTAAATTTTTCATCGTCACATTCTAGAACGAACAACTTACATTTAAATTTTGCATTGTCACACTCTAGGATTGCCATATTCCTTCAATAAGGAAATACAACATTTTCAGATACATAAGAATCATATATTTTTAATGCTTTAAAATTTAAATTTTTTCATGGAAAGTTTGAAATCATTTTACTTCACTTATCATTAGTTTGTCAATGATCAAATGTTTAGGAGATAAAGCGAGACAAATTTGATTGATCACTTAGAAATTTAGAGTAACACTTTATTCATTAACCATTTAAACGATAATTTTCCTTTTTTGAAACATGTCTTTATTCAAAAATGATAAAGATTGGTTACTCAAATATTTCATTAATAGAATTAATCTTTGATAAGCAATACATTCGTATTAACCAAAATATTTTAGCCCTTTCGAGGGCCGTATTTAGCCTTTCGTTCGCTCGTTGTAGTGGAACTGGACGTCTGAGGCCTTACGACGTATTTAGCCAGCATAAACGCGATGGCTTGTGTGTAAAAGCGCCGTATTTAGCTGGCATCCACTCAATGTCCTGTGTGTACTAGCGACGTACTTAGTCTCTTTGCATTGCAAGTAACACAAAGTATGTAAATAACACAATAACACAGATTCTTAGTAAGAGATATTTTGCACAAAGAGGTAACGTTCTTAAGAATGCATTCTTCTCAAGCGAATTTCAATATTTTGAACCCTAATTCATAACAATATCATTTTTTCTAAGCACTTTAATTATACTTAAACGTCAGTGGCGTAGCTAGGTAACCAAGGGCCCTGGGGCAAATTAAAAAATGGGGCCCCACTGCTATGTAAACTGATTAGGTTTTATCAAATAAAAATATGAAATATACAAATACTTTAAAAATGCTAAGCTACTTAAGCTCTTTTTTGTGCACTGCAGGGCAGGTAATAAAAATATTAAACAGTAGCAACATAAAATACAATTAATACTTGGTGTAGGTTTGGCTAATAAAACGAAATCGAGAAGATTCAAGGGTTTATTATATGAAGGTCGGGCCTACCAACTGACTAAATAACAATTATATTTACAATTTTTTCCTAGCTTTAGTTTTCGCAAAAGTATCAATGTCTTCGTTTGAAACCAGGCTTGATGCGGTTTTGTTTTCAATTGCTATTAGCGATAAATTTCGGAGTCGAGTTTGGCCCATATTATTTCTTAAATAATTTTTTATTATTTTTAATTTGCTAAATGACCTTTTATCTGCTGCAGAAGTGACAGGAATTGTAAAGAATAATAACATTGCTGTAAATACTTCCGTTAGGTCGCATTCTAGCCCTCAATATTTGCTCATTATTTCCTTACATAATTGGTGAACAGTCCATGCTTGAGTTAGTTGAGGTAAAACTGGGTGGTAAATATTAATAAATTGAAGTGAAAAACTAGGGCCTATTATATCTGAATATTTTCTTTGGAATTCGTCACACTTTTGTAATAAAGTTGCTTCATCAACATGTAATAAAAATGTTGGTGTTAGAAAATCGAATATATGACAGACTGCACTCATACCAATAAAACGTGTACCTAATTGAGATATTACTGTGTCTAGTACATTATTGAAAATCTCAATTTTAAATATTTTTTCTCGGTTTGGAAATCGGTGATCAGCAGCTAATTCATCAAAATGTTTTTTAACTTTTCTTTGCCTTTTTTCTTGAAAATGGGTATCAATACCATATTTTCTTGCAGTTTCACAGGCTTAGAACTTGAATAATTCGAAATCATTTCTATAAATTTGCAACTTTGCTTTTAGTCTCTGCGAAAACTTTACTCGCCTCGCCCAAATTGATGTCGCATTTTTGTAAAGTTTTGGATGCATAATTGACGTCGTTCAATACACTGTGCATGAATTCGCAAAGCAACGCGAACTCGAAATTTAGCATTTTTGTTTTAATACTCTCTGCTTCACTACGCTCATCTATTTCTGATAATGCTTTGGTAATATCAAAATAACGAAGTTTTATTGCAGATATCGTATTGACCCTACTGGACCATCTAGTCGGATTTAGTTTTTTTAGAGTGGTGCCCGATTCGTCAGTGAATTTTGACAGTAGATCCCAACGTTTGATGCTGCTTCCGAAAAAGTTATACAAATCTTGCAACGTTACGAAAAAAATCTGTGTTTCCACACAACTGCTAACGCCATCATTTATCACCAAATTTAAATTATGAGTGGCACAATGTACGTACTCTGCGCTAGGCTGGATATCCTTAATATGTTTTTGTACACCATTATTCACACCACTCATCACACTGGCTCCATCATAGCCTTGCCCCACACATTTTTTAAATCAATATTTTTGTTGATAAATAATGTTGTCACTTGGTTGACTAAATCTACTGCGCCATGTTTGATGGCTGCATGAAAGCCTAGAAACACTTCTTTTACTTCTATATCAATTGGCTGTCCATTTTCCGATCTGGTTATTACTGCATACCTCACAACAATGCTTAGCTGATCTACCTTCGATATGTCCAGTGTCGTATCCATTATGATGGCAAAAAACGGTAACGCTCTAATTTGTTCTAGTAGATGGGTTTCGAGTTTGGTCCCCAAGCTCTCAATCACTTCATTTTGAATTGTTGCACTCAGATATATTGTAGATCCTAAAAACATAAAAAAACGCAATTTCAAAAAAGTCCTGATATTAAACAGTTAATAATTATAAACAAAATAAAACGATAAAAAAAAACTTAGAAATAATTATTATTACCCTTGGGCATATCCAAAACTTGCCGCAAAATGTGATCATATCGGGCGACAAGCTCTACAAAGGACAGAAAATTTCCGTAGTATCCTTTTTGACTTAAGTCTTCTTGATGTCCTCTCAAAGCCAAAGAACTCTTTGCTAGGGTAAGTATGATATCGAATAACCTTTGAAGAACCATTTTCCAAAATGATGCTTCTTTGCGAATTTCATTTTCAAGTTCCTTGTCGATAGTGTTAGCATCGTTTTTTTCCCCAAAATTCATACACAGCACATGCTTCCGAATGGCCACTCGAACAACTGTGTTGTTTAATTCTTTCTGATAAATGCTTCCAATCTCGAATTCCCGTACACCAAACATGATTCCTTTGTGAAGCAAATAACCAGCAGGGTTGACAATAGGCAGCGTCTAGTATTTTGGAATAATACAACCAAACACGATTAACTGGCCCATATTTAGAACACGAAACGTAGTACGATTTTGAAAAACACCTATTGTTCTGGTTGATGTCTGTTGGAAATGGTCCTGAAGGCTGCAAAGGCCCCATATCAAGAATTTGACGTTTTTCGTTATCACTTAATATCTTGTTCGGGAAGTTTCCCAAGTCATAAGAAGAATTGTCGTACACATTTTCGAAAAATGTAGAGGTCTGTGGTTCTTCCAAACCCTCCTCTCTTATGTGTGTCATGCAAACATCATCCACGTTCACATGATCGGCGGCGGAGGTATCTCCAAATGAAATAATTGTCGAATCGTCTTCAGTAGGCTTCTCAACCAACACTGCAGTTACCACATTATTTGAGTCACTATCAATAGAAATAATTTGGCCAGATGTACTTGCAGAAGGCTGACTAAAAAAACTTGTCAATTTTGGGCAATTTTTGTTTACTATCTTCTCTTTCTTGACGTTGTTTGCGTTTAAATGCATCACTGGGTTTCTTCTTTTTATCCATAATTTCAGTTTTCTAATTTATTTAAACAATACAATATTAGATTGTGCTCGAGTAGGTAGGTACTCACTGTTCACTGACAACGTTAAAAGTAAAATAAAAGGAAAGAGAAACACAATGATACGTTACAAGTGTCGTTGGGGAATCCCTGAAAAAAAAATTATCACCGTTAGTGTTATCACACTTAACGGTGGAGACTGTAATGGTTGGCAACTGTTTGGTGACCTTTTAAGGCGAACTTGACGCATTTTGTCATCCCGTCGGAGGGATGCGAGAGAGAGAAAGGTAGATGTATGTTTGATATAATCGGGAGAGGGTCACCTTGGTATTCTAAAAGCTGGAAGCTCTTACTGGAAAACAATGCCTATTTCTTTTGTTTTTAAATAAAGTTAAGTTTTATTGTTTTAAAAATCTGATCTGCTTATTTATTGGAAAGGAAAGGCATTACAGAGACCATGAACGATCTCCTGCCCGCGGACCTGAATTAATGTACCTACTGCAGGTGACTTGCATTTTTTCACGATATTTCGCGTTATACAATGAGCTGTAGCCGAAATCTATAGATTTGATACGATTTATTGATTTAACGAACATCAATATGAGTGGTAAAATCAAATAAAATTGAACCACTATATTGACCAGTATAAAAAAGTTTATTGACATTAGCTTACTTACTCCTGATACAGCATTAATTTTTTAACCGTTCTCGAAAAAAAAATCTTAGCTCGAATTCACAATAAAACGCACATCGATGAATAATAAAACACACATATCACTATCCGTCAAATTGACAACACTGCCAACCTACAGAAAGAATTTAGGGGAATTCCCTAGGCATAACTTTTGAATTCCTCTCAACTGAGTTGTCATGATTAAAGTGGGGTTGCAACCAATGGGAGAAATTTAACCGTTCTCGAAAAAAAAATCTTAGCTCGAATTCACAATAAAACGCACATCGATGAATAATAAAACACACATATCACTATCCGTCAAATTGACAACACTGCCAACCTACAGAAAGAATTTAGGGGGAATTCCCTAGGCATAACTTTTGAATTCCTCTCAACTGAGTTGTCATGATTAAAGTGGGGTTGCAACCAATGGGAGAAATTTCCAAAATGGGAGAAATTTCCAAAAGTTCAGTTCGATCGAGATTTCTGGTAAGGATACGAGGGCCCCCTGAGCTTGAGGGCCCTGGGGCACTGCCCCGCCTAGCCCCTTAGTAGCTACGCCACTGTTAAACGTACTAAGTAGGCTGTATCCACGTATATATACTAATCTCAGTATGAAATATTACCTGGTAAAAATACTTATTTCATTGTCAAATTTTATTTTAGTTGGCATTGTCCTGTGCGGTAAGTAAACTAATACTGTTTTTCTTGTCTTTTTATCCTTTTGTTAACATTAAATTTATGAATTATGAAGAAATATTTCTTTAGTGGCAACAAAATTGTTATCATTCTTACAAATATTTCTTCCTTCATTACTTTTTGCGGTGTTGAATAATATTATTTATTTCATCCTTACCTTTTCTTTTTATTCATTAAACTTCTGCGGTCCTAAAACATAAAAAATCAAATTAACATTTTGTTGCTCCATTTAATCCTGACGATGCGTTTGTACAACACTTCGTAGTATTGTAAAAAGTATCTTAAAAAGTGTGAGGAATTAGAACACAAAGAACTTTTCTTCAAAATTGATAAAACAAATATTTCTATTTTATTCTGAAATTTTATGTCTTAAATATTTTAAGACTGAAGAGTTTCAAAACTATAAATTCAGTCGACTTAATTTTTTTCATTGCATTTTCCATTTCAAAAGTACCAGGAAAAATGACTAACTGGTCTAGATAACAATACTTATGCTTAAATAGATGTTACATAAGACCTTTCTTGCGACATAAGATACACACAAGACCTTCATAGCTCTGATAACTTCTTAACTCTGTGCAATCGAAAGGCGCCTTTGAGGTGCCACTGTCACCTATAAATTACTAACCACCATAATTATTAAAATGTATAATGTTAATCATCTTTATTGGCCAGTTCATTTAGTGGTCTTCAGGAATTACGTAATACGTGGGCAGTTTTGGGAAGGGTTAAGGGAACAAAAACCCCACCGAAATTAAACATTATTTGATTAATTAACTATTGTGCGGTAATTAGGGTGCAGATGTAAAAAAAGTTTTCATTATTCACTTTTGTAATTTAAACGTTCAGAATATATATATATATATATATATATATATATATATATATATATATATATATATATATATATATATATATATATATATATATATATATATATATATATATATATATATATATATATGTATATATATATATATATTATTATTATTATATATATATATATATATATATATATAATAAATACAAGATAAGAAAAACAATAAGTTTCATTTAATGCGCTTAAGCTGCAAGTAAACAGCACTCATTAGATAAGTTCAAAATGAAGAATAAAACAAAGAAAAATTATAGACATATGAAAAAAAGGGGGGTGGGAAATAATAAGTAAAAAATAACAATTCGGGCAAATCCGTGGATAAAATTGTTTGCTAAAAATTTCTTTATTAATTTATACAATTTTCCATGTGCAAATCCATTTCGGGCAAATCCGTGGTTAAAATTATCTGCAAAAATTTTTTCTTTGTTAATTTTTCCATGTGCAAATCCATTTCGGGCAAATCCGTGTTAAAATTATCTATTAAAATTTTTTCTTTGATAATTTAAATAATTTTTCTATTTGCTAATCCATATCGTGCAAATCCGCGGCTAAAATTATTTGCAAAGCAGGCAATTTATGTTTCTCTTTTCTATTTTATATTTTTTCTTAAATAAACATCAATCTTCTAAAACTATTTATGATCAATTTTTAAAATTATCCAGTATAATATTACCTTGCGCACTTCCATTTCGGGCCCATCCTTGGTAACTAACAAATCAAAACTCAGAATAACAAATCACTTCAGCAGTGCAGTAAGAACGACACTTTAAAACCCTCTTGTTACACTCAATTTGCTCTTTTGTTTTCATCTTTTGTTTTCATATTTTGTAATCTGGCAATCTTTCTGCGAAAACATTTTTAAATCATTCTTGAAAAATATCCGTCCATGTAAGTTGTTATGATTTTGCTACTCGCTTTATAGTCCCCGCTTTTTAATGTTTTTTCTTTTTATTTTATTTTATTATCTGTTTTTACATGTTATTTTTACTTTTTATGATCTATTTTATTTGTAGTTATTTTATAAAAAAAATTTTTGAGTGCTCCTCACACTATTGTATTAATATATTTTGCTTTGGCTTTATTGATACAATATCAGAAAGCACTCTGTTTTGCGGATATAATCGTGTGGGCTGAAGAAAAGATTATATCTTTTTTTTCCGGCTTTTTTTCCTGTTTTTTAATTAACACTTCATTTTTTTTTTTAAATAAAATGTTTGTTATTTTTTACTTATTATTTCCCACCCCCCTTTTTTTCATATGTCTATAATTTTTCTTTGTTTTATTCTTCATTTTGAACTTATATATATATATATATATATATATATATATATATATATATATATATATATATATATATATATATATATATATATATATATATATATATATATATATATATATATATATATATATATATATATATATATGTATGTATGTATTCTATATATTCTCTCTATATATTCTCTCTTTCAGTTGTTGTCTCCGTTATTTTAACTGTTAAAAATTGATAGGGCTTCGAGAACAAAGGGTTAAATATTTATTCTACTCACATATTTTTAGTTTTATTTGATATGCAGTAAAAAATAAATAAAAAATTATATCTCATTTGTCTAGATAGCAATATCAGATAAGTAAATAGGCAATAGTCTAAAATTGTATTTTCTTATAACTTTTAAACTATGACTCTTAACGACTTAAATTTGGTGTAGTTCGATTCAATGTACAGATACTAAACATCAGAAATAATGCCTGATTTATCAATTTGTCTAGATAGAAACGTTAAGTAAATCAAAACTTCAGGTTTAAATATTAAAAAATTACTGCTTTTTTTTGTTGCAAGAAACCTAATAACTTTTAAGATTATTAGCCCTATAGATTTGGGTTTGATATTATTCTACTCACTAAAAAAAAAAATTGGTTTCTCAACCAATATTCAAATTTTTAATCTTATATTGATATTTTTCAAAATGCTAATTTTTAGCAGTTAAAGTAAAGCATATAGTTTTGTAATCAGCTTCAAAGTACTTGTTAAATAGTATGTTTTTCTTTATAAGATGTTGCAAGCAAAGATGGATCCGGTAAGTTCATAGTTTTAACTTTTTGTAGATATTTTAGCTATGAATGTAAACATGCTTTAATTTTTTAAAAATATTAACTGATAAAAATTATTTTATAAAAAAAAGAGCTCGCTATTTTTATGTTACAAAGTATTTGGCAAAATCTCTCAACCAGTTGAGATCGTTTATCCTCACCTTTTCTTATTTATTATTTATTACACGTGCAGGCTTGTGTGCTCATACCAAAAATGGCATTTAATCACTTACCAATTTGAAGAACATTGCAAATTAGAGAAAGACAGTACAAAGATGCATCATGCTGCAATATTTGGTGAATAGGTGTTTCCGCGCGTCTAGAGATATCTGCTTTTCCACAATGTTATTATAACTTCGAATGCATATTTTCTGAAAGAGGCATATTATTTGTTGCTGTTGTTGTCTTATGCCACTTGTCAATACTGACAAGCTTATTTTAAAACAGAGAAAGAAGTGCCTCTTCTTGTTTTACAGTGGTTCTCTCTATTGCCAACAATTCGATTTCTGCCCTACACATATTTCACAGCCCGTTTTACAGAAAGGACAAATCCATCCCTCAACCTAGAAAAATTAAAGATTGGGGGCAAACTTCTCTTTAGACTGCTAAAAATATCGTAAAGTTAACTTCCAATTTAATTTCATAAACCAGTATTTAAGCTTTCACAACACGATAAAAAAAAAAATTCAAAACTTGGCTACCACTTAAACGCAATTTCTAGGCTGAGCTATATCAGTGCTGAAATGGTTAAATAAAGATTGCATAATATAGAGTGGTTATAATTAAAGTCACGGTACCAAGATGTTCTATAAAAAGGATCCGAATGGAATTTCAAGGATGAGGATAAGGTTCCCATAAAATAAATATTATAATTCTGCCACCAGCAGGAGCTATAGCACAGTAAACACAGAAAAAAAGAAAAATAATATTTCAAAAATTCTAAGAATAACAGGATTTTACTTACATCCTGCTTACTCTGTGAGTGTGAGAGTAGACCGTATAACACAGGTGGTGCTAGCGTTTAAAATTTGTAGTATGAGCTCTGCGTTGCTACCACCGATTTATTTTAGCGCCTCCGATATTACCATTTAAATGTACTGTTTACTTTATTAGGGTTCCCGCAGTCTGAAAAATTTCTTTAAGTTGTAGCAAATGTGAGATAAATCTAGATGTTTTAAGCTACCAATGAATTTTTAGTATAAGGAAAATATATACGAGTGCAAAAAAAAATACTGTTAAAATAATTTCGTTATTCTCAAATAAATGCTAAATTTAAGTATTTTTCAGAAGTCTTGAAAAACCATAGCTACCACTCGTTTATATTTTTCCAGATCGTGGGAACCCTGCAATGACTTGTGCTATTAACATTTCTGCCACCATAATGATGCATAATACAAAATGTTTTCATACACTGTATACTATTTTCATGATTTATGGATAAGGGGCCACTGCGCGGCCCAGGCACCCAATTTGTTTTAAATAAAAAATAAAGCTATTAACATTTCAGTTTACAAATCATTTTAAATTTAGCTGAAGACGTAATAAAATGAAGATAACGTTCTAAATACTGCCTATCCTTTATTGATTTCATGCTATCAATTTCTTTATAACTACTTATGACTAAGGACATGTTAGAATTTCTAAATAAGAAAAAAAATACATAAAAGGTAAAAGTACATGCGAATTTTAATTGAAAATTCAATTATTAATTTTCCTGCAGTATTTAGCCGGTCATCACATCATCTCGAAAATGTAATAAAAGCGGATGGATACACCAAAAGTTTTCGAAATTCTGCTTAAATGTTGAAATCTTGTTATTAGAAATTAGAGTTTTCTTTTGCAATATAACCATTAAACACTGCTCTTCATCTACCGACCTTGATTTCTGGGAATTATTCCACACAATAGTTAATGATGTTTCGAGTGTCCCATCTTTTCCCAACGTATATAAATCTATTCAAATTGAATTTTTTACACCCTGGGGGTTTCCACTCAACACCCTCACACCTGGTATTTTTTTATCTTCTCTCTTACCTTCTTTTTTTTATTATCTAGCCTAAATTTGTTCCTCTGTTCATATCATTTTGCATCTGTTTGTCCCTTTACTTTTCTACTGCCGTTTTGTGTTTAGACACTGAGGAAGGCTGTTGCTTATTGAACCGATATTATAGTGTATGTTCATTTCTATACTTTTATTTGCGCTTTATTCCTTTCGTTTTAGCAAAACATATTTTTTTTGATAGAAAGCTCTGCTTATTTATCTAAATAATTTTCGAAATATCGTTTAGTTCCGTCAAGGGCAATCGATGCTAGGACCCTCTGAATGTCGCCAATTAAATTTAAACTTCCCTGTATTATATTATTATACATTCCAACTCTTTCGAACTTTTCGGGAGAATTTTTTTTATGCTGAATGTTATTACATAAGTTATGTTAATTCTTTTATTAATATTTGATTCTAATGTTAATAAATGTGATTTAAAATTATTTTCACTGCCACTACATGCAAATCATTTAAATAAATATACTTTCAGTGTTAAAACAATAAAATGACAATTATGTAATGGAATTTTTTTTTTTTTTTTTTTTTTTTTTGAATAGGTGAAAAAACACAAGGTGATTCAGGTATGTTAAGAAAGTTTATTCAACGGTAAACTCGTATCGAAATAATTGTGTGATAAATTTTTTTATTTTTATTATTTATAGCAGACCAACCAGGTAAGTGCAAAAATAGTCATCAAAGTAAACATATATAAAAAAAAAGAGAAATATAATCATTATAGGAAAAACATACAAGAAGTGTAATACATACTAATAATAAACAATTATAAATTCAAAGGTCAGTGCCAGAGAGTTCTTTAAATCAATGATAAAAATATTTTTTTAATCATTTTTAGAGTAAAATTTTAAGTTTTAAGAGTAGTATTTAAGTTTTTTGAGTCAACTAATATTACTATAATGATTTTCTTTTTATTATAATGATTTTTTCATAACAGTTCCAAGTTATATTTATTTTAAGTAAACAAGCTACTACTTTTACCTTATACATAGAGATTTTTTCGATAAATTTTATCACTTCCCTTACTAATTTTTGTTTTTTGAAAAAAAAATCTAAAATTATCAAATATTTTTATTCCTGCTTTAAATATAAAGAAAGAGAAACACAATATAACATTAGGTTGATCGGGAAGTTCTGCTTCGAGAAAATACAGGACTTATTTTACAGTAATGCAAAAAGTGGTCTTATAAAAGACAGTGATAGGGTATTTACTCATATACTAAATGGTAATGTTCTTGATCTAAATTAAAGAGACACAACACTTTCACGCAAAAGAGCATGTGTATACACGTTCAAACTTCCAGCGACAGTATAGGAAAGAGCATATCTTATTTACACCTGATTTATACATTTAAGGGAATATCTCTCTCTTACCCCCCCCCCCCCTATTTATTTTTTACAAAGGTACCTTTTGTATCATTCCGTTATAGGGCGTGCATTTTCTCGCACAGAAATCTTCGATGGACATAATATTACATACCTGCCAACTTTTAATCCTTTTGAGGATGATTTTCCCCAGTGGTAGTAAAATAGAATAAATATTACAATTTTAGGCAGAAGTATACGTCGTATTTTGAAACAGCTTGCGCGAACTATCCAGTGGATTTAATGTTATTAGATCCACTGGTTTCATACCGGAAAATATTTATGCGTCCAATTATGCAACAATGCTAGGACGAATAACTCTTGCAACTTTTATACGGTTAG
Organism: Parasteatoda tepidariorum; assembly: GCF_982258835.1. NCBI lineage: Eukaryota > Metazoa > Arthropoda > Arachnida > Araneae > Theridiidae > Parasteatoda > Parasteatoda tepidariorum. Next base: position 10,835,861 of record NC_141759.1, read on the forward strand.
ACTTTTCATTCTGTAAAATGTAATAGCAATACCTCAAAAAAAAAAAAACTTTTAAAATATATGAAATAGTTAACTGTCGCAACGGTATAAGCTTTTTCGTTATTTTATTTAATACTAGTCGAAAAAATTTGGAATTGTAAGGCATATAATTTCTCACTTAATTTCAAAGAGTATACTATTGCATGGCAAAATACAACATGTGAATGAAATCGGTCGAACAGTTTCTGAAAAATCGAATTTCAAGAAATTGAAATACTCGGGAACTATTCGATTTATTTCACTATTTGTCGTGATTGCAGCGACACCAATAAAGTAATCGCAGTTAAAAGATTGACTGCCGCGCCAATCACTTGTAGTGTTATGAATTAAAATAAAACAAAAAAGTACCAATATTTGAATAAATTAGTGAAGGATTCCTGAAATTTGTCTGATAAGATAACATCGCTTATAGAAACATGAGCTAGGGCAACGCCACCTGCAACTGAAAGCCTCCACACGGTTTTTAATAGGTAACTCTATGAATGTAAACCAGTTTACAAGAGCCCTTTTATAATATAATATACAATCAATTATAGCGTAGATGTGAAACTGCTACTTTCCCAAGAAAAAGTAGATTATGTAGAATAGTTTGAAGAAGAGAATTGATTTACTCCTCCCGAAAGCAAATTAAAAGTGATTTCACTACTAGCTTTTCCGCCTCGCTTTCACCTATGTTGAAGTCGTGGATTTTTAGAGAAAACTGTAATTGCTTTTTCGAAATTATATGCATTTGCAGGCTTGTGTGCTCAATTTGGACTTAACATCCTTTGTCAAGTAGAAGGACAGATAGAACAATTTATTGAAAGACATTAAAGAATATATCCTGAACTGCGGTGAGAAACAAATCAACGCCCCCCATAACTGAAAGTATCCGCAGTTCTGCGGATGCTTTTCAGTGTGTCTGATCAGACCACAATGAAGGCATTCCATTTTACGAAAGAGCCCCTTAAGAGAAAATCTAATTAAAATAAGAAAGTGGTAGCAAATATATGTCTAAAAATTTGTTTATTTTATGAATATGATTGGTTTGTCTTACTTACTTGTCTACCACTACGGATTCAATTCTCGAATATATTTAATACATTTCTCTCAGCCACTTTCAAAATAGAATTTGGGCTCATGCGCACAACCGATTCACTCTTTAAATGATCTGCTCAGACTACTTATTTAAAAAAGTGTGGAGGCTTGAGGCCCGATATGTTCATTGTATTTTCAATTAGCATTTCGGCTTTAAGAATACTGTTGTTATTAACGGCTGTGCATTTTTGGGCGTCTTTTTATAAAACTGTGTCTTGAGTGACATTAATGTTTCTGTGGGGGTCTTTCGGCACTGAAAGATGAAGTTGTAAACAAATAAAAACCCAAATTAAAAAGTCGTAAAATAGTTTATCACGGACCTTTAAAATTGAAAGTATACTTACTCCGGTCTTAGGGTTCAGTTTCGTAACTTTTCCACACACTTTTTTATAAATATAAACATATTACAGTTTGTCTGAGTGCCCTTAATTCTCATTCTTTCCTCCTACAAACTTCTATTTCCATGTGGTACCCCTAAGTGAAGGCTTAATGGCAAGTTTGCCTCTGTTTTATGCTAATGTTGTATGCTCAATTCTTGTATATGAGTGACAAAATAATACGAATACTTCTATGCTACTTCTGAATAAAAAATCTTTCTTTTGGCAGCAAATGGTTTGCAAGATTTAACTTGGCGGAACTGCTTGGCACCATTTGAAAGATCATGTCTAAGGCATTTAAAAATGGTGTCTTTTTTTTTAATCATCACCTCCTACATCAGTAAGCATCCACACGGTTTTTTATATGTAGTCTGCTTTGACTATACAAAAAGTGAACCAGTGGGGTGCATGAAACCAAATTTATTTCAAAAGTTTGTTCATTCGTCCGGAACTAGGAGTATGAGATCTTAAGGTCCTTTATTTCAAAAGTAGTCGATAGAAAGTTATCATATATATTTGAGAATTGAATCTTTGATGTTAGACAAGTAAATAAAGCAAACCAATAATATTCATAGATTTTTAAAAAAAATTTAGACTTATATTTGCTATCGTTTTCTTATTTTTATTAGATTTTGTATTAAATGGCTCTTTCGTGAACTGGTTTACCTTCATAGTGCTCTAATCGGACTACCTATTATATACCATGTGGAGGCTTTTAGTTATGAGAGGCCTTTTTTTTTTAAAGCATTAAAAATTTGCTTCTCCCGAAATAAGGAGAGGAGCTGTGATGCTTCAGGGGATAGAGCATCCACCTTCCATTGAGGTGAACCGGGTTCGAATCCTAGCGATGGCTGATGTTTACGAATTCCTCATCCCGATTGTACCGACCTTAGTCGATGCCTCCTATAACTGAAAGCCTCCACACGGTTTTTTATAGGTAGTCCGATTAGACCACTGAGAAGGATATCCAGTTTCCGAACGAGTCACTTAATACAAAATCTAGTTAAAATAAGAAAGTGGTAGCAAATATATGACTAAAAATTTGTTTTATTTATGAATATTATTGGTTTGACTTATTCACTTGTCCACCACTACAGATTCAATTCTCAAACATATATGATGAATTTCTCTCAATTACTTTTATAAAAGGTTTTGGGTTTATGCTCACAACTGATTCACTTTTTAAATAGTCTGCGCGAACTACTTATAAAAGACCGTGTGAAGACTTTTTGATGTAAGAGGTAATGCCTCAGTGCTGCCGTAAAATATCCTCAGTGGTAGACGAATCATGGGTTAGAGTCCCCATACTGTTAAGCTAACTGTGGGAGGTTTTCGTCGTTTTCCTCCCCCTGCAACGTAGGTACAGTTTAGTTCCACCAGTCCACAAACTGTTAATTCCCTTGTCTTCTGGATTGGGTTCAAAATTAGCTACGGAGTGGAACATTAGTGGTTGTAAACCTAAAAAACTGGGTCGGCTGTTCAACAACGTTTGTAAGAAAATAAGAAGAGGTGGATAATAACATCTCTTTCAAGCTCTAATGCCAGGAATTTTGAAGTCAATGTTGTGTTTATATTAAATTACTTTTAGAATCAAGGCAGTATTGTAAAAGGTAAAAGGTTTTAAACTTTCAATGCTCATTTTGTTGCAAATTTTTCATGAGTAAAAATGGCATTTTCAAAAGCTTCTGGCAATCTTTTAAATTGCGCCATCAGATTTAAATCATGCCATTGTGCTAAAAGAAATAATATTTACACAAAGTTAGTACAGACGTATTCGTATTATAGTATCACTTATCAGCACAATATTAAAGCTTTATTATGCTTTATAGGTTTCTTAGAGGTAAGCCTTGATCTTTTACATTCTCTGTTAATGAAGTATATTTCTGTTTTACAATGGAAATAACTTTTTTTAGTTCATTTTCCACTTTAAATAATTTTGTCAGTGAAAAATTATAAACAAAATATGGTAGAACTATTTTTTTTTTCTTTTGGCATTTACAGGGTGCAATTTAAAAAAAAATATTCAAAATAGGTATAGAAAAATGAAAGTTGTAAAAAACAAAATAACAATATTTTCATACAAATAATGTCAAATTATTAATAACCTACTTGTTGTAACATAATGGACTTGCATAACATTGAATAACTGTGCACTCTAATAATAAATCTCCTTTTTTAAATATATTATGAATTTCATGAGTTAATTTTAGAACATTCACATTTATTTTCAGAGACTCCTGGTTCCTGTCTTAGCAATCGTAAGTTAATTACCAAACTATTCATTTCTTTTTTCTTCATTTGTTGCTCAAATAAATATATTTATAAACTGTGTATAAGAAGAAAAAAATTTACTTTAGAACTACAATGACAGTTATTAATTAACTATTTAGATGCATAATAATTAATTGCAGTTACATAATAATGACTTAAAAGCTATCGACTTTCAGTTATTTATCATAATTTTTTCATTTTGACTGAAATTTTATGCCTAATAAAGTGCAAATGAGATTGAGATCCCATAGAATACATCGGGGGACAACTTTTTTTTTGCTTTTATAAAAGTAATTGATCTTACCTAATTCGGGAGTAATGATTACAAATTTGAATATAGTTATGTTTTGAGAGCTACAGCTTTTTTTTTTATTTAAATAATAATGTTTTTCATTTGATGTTTTCTACAAGTTTATAATGAGCGCCTAGTTTTATATACCTCATACATATTCATTTTCCTGCTCCTTGGAAAATAACACACGGCGAAAAACATATGACCTTAACGTATCGCATCATAAAATGAAATGTTTTATCACCTCCTTCCTACAACCTTCCAACGCAGGAGAAAGGTAGGGACGCTTAGCAGTCACGCAAAAGAATTTTAAAAGATACCCCTTAGGAATACATTATAGAATTTTCAAAAAATATAGCTTGTTGAGACATACCAATTGCAGATCCGTTAAAAAAAAATCTCTCATCGGAAAAAAAGAGATCCTTCCTAATAATATGCCTTAACCTGTTTAGGATCATGGTTTCATATACGTGTTCTAGTTACAATTTCACACATTCGCAGCTTACAATATAATTTATGAAATCTGAATTTCCGACTCCAGCAACCTATGATCAAACCGATATGTTCGAATCCCAACATTGGCTGGTAGATACGAATTCCAGACCCGGCTTGCACTACCACAGTGCTGACGCAAAATATCTTCAGTTGTCGAGGGATCATGGGTTAAAATCCTCTAGACTAATTGTTCTTTGTTGCAGACTAATTGTGGTAGGTTTATGTGGTTATATATATATATAACTTGCATCTTCTTTATACCTTGTATACAGCACACGTACCTGAAGCAAATTAATTTCTTCTTCAAGCACGTACAAACACAAACCCTGTCAATAAACTGAAAATTGCGTAAATTTTTTTCATAAAATGCATTGTTATTAACCAGAAATATTTTTCATTTTTCTTCACAGATACGTGAATTACTCACAAGTTTAATTAATGTAAGTATTTTTGTTTATTGTATCTATTAGTTAATTTTGAATATAACGTATGTACACTTTTAATGTTGCGCATAGATATCCAAAGCTCAAAATGTGCCTTGAGACAAAATTACGAAAGTTTATTATTGGCCACTGGCCGTTTCAAGCATTTTAAACAATTTCGACTTTTACTCAACTAGCCGTTGAGCTAACCTTTGAAGGTTTTAGTGGTTTTCTTCTTCGTGTAATGCAAATACGGGTTAGTTCCATCAAAAAGTTCTCCTCGAAGACTAGCTTAGCCTAATGCTTGATCCGGGAGCTCTCTTGTCTCCTGGGTTTGGTTTCAAAATTTGCCAGGCTATTGAGTTGAACATCGAAAGTCGTAAACTCAGAAATGGATCAGCTGCTCGCTGTCCGTTACGCGTATATATATATATATATATATATATATATATATATATATATATATATATATATATATATATATATATATATATATATATATATATATATATATATATATATATATATATATATATATATATATATATATATATATATATATACCTGCCAACTTTTAATCCCTTCCATTATCATTTTTCCCAGTGGTATTAAAATGGAATTAAAACTTCAATTTTAAGTAAACAAATACGCTTGCATTTGAAAAAACTTAAGTTGATAACCATGATAGTATCGCATATTAATATGTGTGCTTAATTTTTGAAAGAATAGTGGTGATCAAAATCATTTAAAAATTAAGTTTATAAAAGAAAAATAGTATATATTTACTACCACTTTAAATATAAAAATAAAATCTTCCGGAAAATCCGGAAGAGTTGGCAGGTATGTATATATATATATATATATATATACATACAAATTAACATGAAAAACATGAATAAAATAAAAAACTAAATTGCAGAGAAACAAGAATGGTAAAAGCAAATAGTCGTTGTCAAGACACATATATTGCTATAAATGCGATATTTCTGAATACAGAATAATTATCCTAAGATAAAAATTATTCTTTATATGTGTCCATATCGCAAAAAACCTTATGTTGTAAAAAATCATGAAATAAAAGAAAAATGTAAAAAGAAATCAAACTTACCGGCGTGAATTAAAACGCGGTTTAGGTTTAAAAGTACAATAATAAAAGAGTTAACAAAAATCGCGAAGATGTAAAATATTGGAAGTTGTGCTTATAGCTTGAATCGAATAAAATAAAATTAAAAAATATATATACAGTCAATTCGCTATAACTCGAAGTACGATAACTCGAATATTACTATAACTCGATTTTTTTATGAGGTCCCGACCCTTTTATCCTCAATTTCATGTTAATTATTCTCGATTACTCGAATTTTACTCCCTTTAACTCGATTTTTTTTTGGATCTTTTAAAGTAAGAAAAAAAACCTAGGAGCTGACATCTTGCCCCTTCCTTTGCAACGCACACACAATGTCTTTCACACTCTTCATTTAGAAGCTAAAGCTGTCCCTCTTGAAGTATGTGAACAGTGGTTAAATGAAACGTTACCAAATTTACTTCAAGGATACAGTTAAAATGATGTTTTCAATATTGATGAAATGGGTTTATTTTTTAAATGTCTTCCAAATAAGACTATGATGTTTAAGGATAAAAACTGCTCAGGGGGTAAAATGAGCAAGGAACGTTTGACTGTCCTAGTTGGAGGAAATGAGTCTGGGACAGAGAAATTGCCCTTACTTGTTATCGGAAAAAACCGAAATCTCCGATGTTTCAAGAATGTAAAAACGTATCCCTTGGATTACAAGTCTAACAAAAAGTTTTGGATGACATCAGTTTTATTTGAAGACTATGTAAGAAAATTGGATCGGAAATTCTTCGCTAAAAAAAGAAAAGTGATACTCTTTATGGATAAATGCACAGCACATAGTGATCTACCTAATTTGAAAGCAGTAAACTTGCAGTTTCTCCCGCCAAACACAACAGCAAAGTTGCAGCCGATGGACCAGGATATCATAAAGTGCTTCAAACAGTCTTATCAAACAGCTTCAAACAGTCGTTACAGTAAATGACTTGTCAGAAAAATGATCTTGAATATTGTAAGCAATTAGAAGATTTGTAATTAATAAGCAACAACTGTGCTTCAAACAGTCTTATCAAACAGTTTCAAACAGTCGTTACAGTAAATAGTTTGTCAGAAAAATGATCTTGAATATTGTAAGCAATTAGAAGATTTGTAATTAATAAGCATTAATTAAATAATCTGACAATATTTTGAAAGTCCAAAACCGAAACTAACGGTAAGTCGAACTTCCGATATGTCGAAGTTTTTCGTCAGTCCTATCAGATTCGAGTTATCGCGAATTCACTGTATATTTGATCGAAGAAGAAGAAAAAAAAATTTTTAAGTAAAATATTAGTGCTGCCATCTATGAGAAAAAATTAGTAAAAATGTAATAAAATTGAAATAATAATAAAAATGTTTAACGGATTGATTAAATTAGCAGACTAAAAAAAAAATCACTCATAGGGAAATTAATTTAAAAGTCAGTCTGCCAGGATAGAAAGCCGTTTATAGACTTTATCCTTCATTCATAAATCCTTACATAATTTTACATACATATATATATATGTGTGTGTGTGCGTGTAAGATATATATGTATATATATATATATATATATATCTTTACTTTTTAAAAAATTGGAAGTTTTTTAAATTTTTAGAAGCCATCGTGAAATAAAATAGCTTTTAGATTATTAAATATTTATAATAATCCAATATTCATTAAAAACAGTAATGCACATGGGATGTATTTTCGACGAATCGTGACATGATGACTGGTCAACAATTTTCAATCCTGACTTCCTATATTTAGTCACCGTGTGGCCGGTAGTGACCATAAGTTTGCCCTTTAAAATGCGCTTTTAAGAAGCCAATCATAGGAGTTGATTTTGTCATTTTAACAAGCCGTCGCCAAATGGTAGTTCGCGATATGAGTGTCAAAACATATGTGGAATTTCATTTTGGTTACAGCAGTAAAGTTCCTTGCCTTTCCTGATCGAGTATCGTTGACGAGTATTTCTCTTATCGCAACTAATAAGAAACTTTAATTTATTATTACCATCAATTTACTTTTCTTTCTTAGGTCACCAAGCTAGAAAATAAAATTACATTAAAAATATACAGTGTGTTTCCTTGGAAATTTGCCACTTTCATTAACTTTTCAATTCGTGCAATTTTTAAAATAAGCTGAAAGACGTCATTTTGTTGTGAATGGAGTAAGATAAAACTTTTACCCTTTTCCAAAAAAAAAAAAAAAAAATAATAATAGTAAGGGAAATAAAAAAAATTCTGTATGGTGACCGATGAGTATTAAAAGATTGGCGATCGCTTATAACAACTGCAGCCAAAATTGTATTTTAACAGAATTAATCATTCCAAATACGCTCGTAAGGCATTAATCGCTTTGTATAACCTTTTTTATTAAAATCTTTACTGAATAGATTTTAAAAGTCAGCAGTTCTGCGAACAGCTTTTTGCGAGAAATTGGCTTTTATGAAATTCACTGTACACAATAATTATAGTTCAGAAGAAATAGTTACGACATTAAGCAAATTTTGTAGCGTATCTAAGATTCGATCAAAAATGTCATGCAACAGTGAACAGAAACGAAAATTTATTTCTCATCTTAATATTTCTTTATCCTTTAACCTAACCCAATGGCCTCTCAACACCCGGGCCACGGATCTGTACTGGTTTCTGGATCAAATGCTTACGTTGTGACGTTGAAAATAACGCGAAAATCAGTACGTTGCGGCAAAGCGGCATTAACTGATTCTTTGACTTTACAAGTACAATTGGTTACGAAATTTACTATATCGTCGCTTTGAAACTAAGCCGTGGTAACACAAAAAAGCAAGTTTTTCAGGAGAGCGATTTCAAACTTTTCGCGCTAATGCTAATCGCGGCAATGCCATGACGATTTATCTGCTCTCTAAATTAACTTTATGGAACTATAAAGACAACAGGTTGTTTTTCTAAAAGGGTGACTTTTTTTACACAAAATGATCCAAAAACCTCATTTTTTGAGTTACAACGGTTTAGTTTCAAAGCGACGATATGTTTCCTCCTCCCTTTTCGATATTGTTTCAATGTATCCCTGCCTTATACTTTTTAATCAAAATCAATGTGACTAATGGTTAAGAGATTTCCTCTCTTTTTATAATTTTTTTTAAACTATGCAAATTTTGCTTTGAAAATTTAAATAACAGTTTATTTCTATTTTTTAAAGGATACAGGAGACGGGGTAAGTAAAATGATCCATGTTTCCCGTTTAACCCTTTCCGGTACAGTGTAGCCAGTTATGCAACACTAATTTAAAAATCACTAGAAATGTAAACCACTAGAGAAATGCAAAATTAAATGTTTTTAAACATTAACACTAGAACAGCCACATTCTGGACTAACCTGAAACTTCCATTTGGGGTCCATCACCTTACACATCAGAAAGCCTCGACACGGATTTTATAAGTAGTCTGATCAGACTATTTAAAAGTCTGCACATGAATTCAAATTCTGTTTTGAAAGTGACTGAAATAACTTTATCATATATATTTGAAAATTGTATATGTGGTGTTTAATTCACGCCGGGTGTTGCGCCTGATAGCGGGACGGAAAAGAGAAAATACAGGTAGAAGGTATTTAAATATTAGATAATATTCGGGAGGAGTTAATCTATTCTCAACAATAACAATTCACTGTAAGGAACTTTATCACGGCGAGGAAGCAATTCAATATAAAAATTACATCCGTTAAAAACAATTGGTAGTTAAGGTTTTTTATTATTCTCGGAAAAAAAACTAAAAAATGAAATTTATTTGTTACCAGTTTTTACTCCGGTGCGCCACCCGATGAGACAATCTAGCGTGACCCACTGGTGGGTCACCCCGGCGTGAACGTGTTAAGTCACTCTTACAAAACAGAAAATCATACATTAAAACATAATTTAATTTTTCACTTAAAGAAATTTTCTCAAAAAGCATCGAAGGTTGGCAGCGCCATAATATGGTGCGTTTATGCTCTTACTAACTAAAAAAAAATAAAAAATTTATATCGCTATAATGACTCAAAGATGCCAACTTGCTCTGGACAACTGATAAATATTTTCGAGTGGTAATCTTTTTGTGTATGATTCTTGGGGTCTGTAAATTTCAGTTTGTTGTTATCTCCCGCTTTCTTTTAAAATATTTTGCCTGGTCCGGAGCAATTGGCATCTCTGAATGACTGCATTTTAATTCTTGGAAAAATCCTCATTAAAAATTGACAGTGTATGCTTAGTTATTCAATGATCGAAAGAAACGAAGAGTGAATGAAGTCAAGAAACTTCAGGAATCAACAAGGGATTACCCTCTTCTAGTAATTATTTCATAATATAACAAAAGAGTAATTAATTGATACTAATAGTAACTTCTACCAACATAATAAAACAACAAATTTAACAGAAATGAACCGTTGTGATGCATTCACTTTGGGGAATGGTAAGTGCAAAATGTGAGTCGAACATTCTTTATCCTTAATATACGTATAAATAATTTAACGCATTGAATGCCGCGGTAAATAACTACAAACTACATTTCCAAATCTAGACATATTTTGCTAGTTTATAAAGACTTAGCAGGTCATATCTCAAATAAGTGGTGAATTATATATGCTTACGAATTGTTTAAAAGTAGTGGTGGATATAAAAATCTACTATATTGAATTTATTAAACCAAGAATCACAATAATTAAGTAAATTTTGAATAAATTTTCTGCAATTCCATAAAAGAGTGTAAATTTAATAGTTCTATATCATGCTATACGCTGTCAGCCAGCTGTTTTTCGCAGCCTATGTGAAAGATCAGTGTCAGCAAGCGGTGGCAGACGCAGCCTAAATGCAATTTCAGTGCCAGCCAACGGTGGTTGACGTGGTCTAAATGGAAAGCCCAGTGTCAGCCACCGATGGCTGACGCGGCGCTCATCATGTTAAACATAAAACATTTTGTAGGAGAACAAATCTTCGGCATATTACACTGTAACGCGCTGCCTCAATTCATGACAAGAAGATATAACTCATGAATAGTTCAGGACAAACGTTTAAACATCTTTATTTATATTTGTCATACTTTTAAGTTATCGAATTTTGTTATTAATTAAGTTACCAAACATTTGTTAATTTGCAATAATCTGTTATTATTTTTAGCTTGAAAGAGTGGTTGGAGTAAGTATTTTCACGAATTTGCATTATCTGTATTTGTATTAATTTGTCCCAAATTGGTATTTGTATACCTTACCTTTACAAAGTTCTCAAAAAAATTATACGTTAAGAATTAAAATATATTAACTTAGTATTCCATTATTTCACAGTTCCCATTTTTTACGAATTTTCTTTATTCTCTAAAATAATGAATATGCTGTATCTCATATTTATTTTTCCTTCTTTTACAGCAGACTATTTAGATAGTGCTAATTATTTTTTTTTCCTTGCTGCATGGACGATGAAATTGCAACTTGTATTGATGACAAAATTTATAGTCTATAATTTTGTAGGTTGGACTGAAGAAACCGTTTGTAATAACTGTTAACATGGCAAAATTTTCTTCAAAATAAAATTGCAGAAAAAATAACAATTTTGCTGTTTTTGTTTATCTTTATTTATTTAAATTTTATTTTTATTTATTCATTCTTTTATTTTAATTTATTTATTTATTTATTTTTCTAAGGATTCTCTGGAAATTAAACATAATTAAGCAATGAGGGACATAAAGTACAGTTCATCAACTTAATAGACATAAGTGCATTAAAAATTTGTCTAATCAATTGTTCAAATTGATCATACAGTCATTCCTCCTAAAATATAAATTGGAACGTATGTGAAATTTCGAACAATTATAAATAACTCAATTTAAAAAAATGTCTTTACCTCAGATTGACTGTGAGTTATTCACTCCAATTTATTTTGCATTTATTCTTCATAAAATATAAATTAGCTTAATGGAAAAATCAGGTGACATTTTCTAATGTATTTATAAACCAAGGAAAATGACATAACCCAAGTAGTACCTACCTAATATCAGATAACATCAGTGAAATCTAACTTTATCTTGCACAACTTCTATTATTAGAAAAATACAAAAGGTCGATTTTTTCTCTGCATTATATAACGTTCGATTCTATACAAACTAATATTATCTAGCGTTCGCCGTAATAACGTTATTTTGCATTACTTTTGCTGCTATATAATATTAGATTTTGAATTTTCAGATATTATCTTGCGTTGCTTTTAATTTTTGGATTAAGCAAGAGGAAGATTTGGATGGTAGTAGAATAATTCGGCGATTTAATTCTACTTAATTTTCTGCATTGCTGTGAAGCAGTTAAACACAGAAGAATAATTTTATGATGTCATTCCATACATTATTTACTTAGCAATGATTTTATATCATTAATAATCATAGAGTCTGTAATTTTGAAATGTATTCTTATTTTTTTTTAGAAATGAGCAAATTTTATTAAAATCTCAATTGGGTTTGTCGATATAATTGTTTAAAGGTAGTATGTACTAAACCAACAATCTTAGAAAAACATTCACATAACATTTTAATTTCATTAGTGTCAGTAAATATTATGTTTTATCTAAATTAATTTGCACAAACATATAGTTGCATACGAGAATGAGACGAAAAAATATAACATATTTTACATTATCTTTTAAAAGCTGCCTATAGTATGAATGACCAAAATTTGACTACAATTAATTTCTCTTTTGAGAGCGTTGCTATAACAAAATAGATTTTTGTTTAAAACACTTCCATTGCTTGTATTTTTCGCTGATTATAGATTATGAGTTATGACATAAATAGGTGTAAAAAAAGTAGGTGTAATCAGTACAAATTTTGAACAGAGCTTTTTAGAAAAAGAAAATTTAAAAAATTATGCAGAGGCTGTAGTCAAGTTTCTAGTATTGATCGATTAAATTGGTTCATTTCTTAAAGAAGAAGAAAAAAATATTAGGAATATATTGAAAATAAAAAATAAACACTTGGAAATGATTAATGTCATAAAATTTATATGTAAAAAAAAACTCATTGTGTATAGAACACAAAAAAAAAAATTCAATAAAAATTTAGGTACCCAAGTATTATTTCTTAATTTAATTTGAAGCATTGAAAAAAATTGTCTGAATATAATATATACTTTGGAGTAAGAGGGAAAAATTGGATGGTAGCAGAATTCGGTAAAATAATTTTATTTTATATTTCTGTATTGCTAAGAAAATAATGCACTGAATGACATCATAAAACTATTGTTCCATGTTTTCCTGCTTTACAACAATATAGAAAATTAATTAAAATTATATTACCGATACTACGACCATCCAGATCTTCCCCTTGCTTACTCCAAAATAAAATGCAAGGTACGATAAAATCGGAAAATACAATATCTAATATTATATATCATCAAAACCAATGCAAAATAATGTTACGGTGAACGCTAGATAATATTAATTTACATAGAATCTAATATTATATAATGCAGAGCAAACAGCGACTCTTTGTATCTTTCTAATATTTGAAGTTGTGCATGATAATGTTAAATTTTACTGGTTTTCGGGTGTTATCTAATAGTAGGTGTTAGTACTTGGGAATCGTATGGATCTGAATGTGCTCATTCATTGAAACACATTTCTTTTCTTTGTAAAATAAATGAGATGCATGATCCCCATGCCACTAAAATGGATAATCCTAGTACTCTCCAGACAACGTGTCAGAAAATACTAACAGGAATTTTGCAACTCCAAAAAAAATTCAAAAACACCACAAAAAAAAGAAAAAAACGAGGCTAAAGTAGCTAAATCTGGTAAGCATGAACAATAAGCAACAGCAATGTCAAGGATGATAAAAATTAGCCAATTGGATTTATCTATGGACGGTTGACTGAATGTAAACAATTACAAGCTTATCATAAAACCTGAAAAAATTTAAAAAGTTTCCGGTGTATCCCTCCGCTTATGTTATCCTTACGAGCGATGTGTGAACAGGCTTAATATTCTAAGAAGCTTTATTACTGTGATATGTGTTTAAATTTGAGCCATTCATTTATAAATTCCAACAGGTCGTGAGAGTAAAACAAATATAAGAAAGACAATTGATATCACAACATAAATAAAGTGTAAGGTTTGACAAGTTTTGAGTGTTGTCCCCTATTTGGCTATGATAGTGTAAAAATTCGCTGTTTGCTTCACTTTGAATAGGCTATATGACACGAGGCAACCTAGTTGAAAGCAACTAGTGGTTTCGGTGAAGTTGAAACGTGTCATATAATGGTTGCCCGGCTGCTTTCAACTAGCAACTGAAGTTAAAACCTTTCAACTTTAGTGGAGCAACCAGATTAGTTGAAACGTGTCATATAGTAGTTTCCAAATACTTTCAACCTTAACTAGCAACCATTTAGTAAACAAAATACACATGCTGATTCTGACGCATCCTGAATTTTTATCTTTTAAATTTGAACTTGGTTTAATCTTCTAACTATGACTAGTTTTAAATGGAATTCTAGTGATAATGTTTTTTTTTTTTTTTTTTTTTTTGAAATTTTTCAAGCGTATCCTTGTCTTCAGGACATAAATAACAAAGATTATGCGAATAAACTAATTCCCTATAAACTAATTTCCTCTGTGGAGATATTAAAAGTTACAAATTATTATTGAATTTTAAAAGTGAATGAAAAAAAAAACTAGCATATTACTAATTACAAATGTTTAAATATTTGAAAATTCAAAATTATATAGCTTGAACGCTAAGCTTTTCAAACTCATTTTGACAAATTTTGATAGATATTTCTTTGTTAGATATTTCCGAGTACTAATGAAATTTTGAAAGCAAACGAAAGAAATTATTTTGCTTTTAAATCACCTTTTTTCTGTTCTAGTTCTTCTTTCAGAACCTCAGCTATCAGCTCAACGCCTACTTCAAGTACATCGTCAATAATCGCTTCCATGATAATTAAAAGAGCTTTTAGCAATAAAATTTATTGAAAAATATAAGTTCTGGTATGGACTGTTATATACTATAATAGTCCAATACTTTTCAAGCATTGGCGTAAAATTCAATCGAGAGTAGTAACCCGGAAGTCTTTCGACGAATTTTTACCCTTAGCGCCATCTGTGCTTAGCCTGAAACGGTCATCCATCCATTTGAAAAACGCGAGGGCTGCTTAAGCAACTCACTTGCCTGTTGGCTATTGTAACGTTTGTTTTTGCTAGAGAGTTAGATTAAACCGTATTTGGTAAATTTAAAGAAAATTTTGTAAACATCGTTTAGAGCTTCGCATGCAAATAGCCATCAATTTTTTGAAAAGAGGATTTTTTTTTTCGTCTTATTTATATGTAATAATCTTTGCATTATTATGTAATTAGTGCACTTTCTCTGTTTCCCTCCTTTTCAAGATTAAAATTAGGTTTTTCATCTCTAGTTTATTTCTTGATTTGTTCTTTTTATTTAAAAATTTGTTAATTGAACTTTAACGCCGGTTGGTAAGATGTGTTTTACGTAATAGGACAATTAATTATCGTTTAGAAGCTTTACTGATACTGAACGAAATACTAAAATACAAATAATCTCCATATACGAATTTTAAATGCGTGGGATATTAATGATATGGGATGATAGATGATATTAATAATATTTTTTCGTTTACTCTGAGTTCAAAGGGGATATGTCTGTATCGTGATCTGCCACAAAAATAGCAGTCGCCAAGGTGTCAAATTGATTTTAAACAGGAAATTTTAAAAAAAAGAAGAAAAAAAAACTTATAAGGATATGCCTGGCGTGGCTACGAGTTGAATCTATAACCTTTGAGTTAGTGTACTGTCTGTGATGTTTTTTTTTCTTTCTTTCTCGCTGGCTGCTGCCCGAAAGTTGCCAAGACTTGGCGATTATTCTACCACAGATACCGGAAATCTTCCCTTGATCTGAATTTAAAATTATTTGCTTTTCACTTTGTAATTTCATAATTCTACAAATTAAGTCAAAATAAATAGAATTTTATGTTTCTTTTTATACTTTATTGTATTATTTTATAGGTTATGATTGATAAAGACCTATAATCTTGGTGCTGTAATGCTTTTCTATGATGCTTTTTTTTTTCTTCAGTTCTGAGTAAATAGAAAGGAATCACTGAATCTCTTCTTGAGTAAATTAAAAGGAATCCTTCTTAAGCCATTTATAATGAAATCACAATGCATAGTACCCAATCACTCCATAGAATTTCTTTATGAAATTTCAGTAATTCAAGTAAAAAAGTATGAGAGAATCTATATTTTACAATTTTAAAAAGAAAACTTTAATTTTTTTACTTATTTTTTTTAATTTTTTTTTTAGTATTTGCACTCATCTGGTACAATTACAGATTATGATACGAAGTATTTAACTTGGACACCTTAATTAAAATTCAAAAACTTTGAAGCCAATCATGTCTCAGGGATCAAGAATGCCTGACTACCAAATTCCAGACATTTTTCATAGATTTCAAGTAAGTTCATATTATACTCTATCTATAAATTTAGCACATTCAGTATTCATAAGTTGTGTCAGAATAAATTAAGACAAGAAGAGTTTGATAGAAATTTTGGATGTATGCAGTTATTCTGAAGTAATTCATCTCTGAAATTTCTTCTTTTTTCTAGTCACATAATTGACCAGAAAGTTAATCAAATAATATTTATAGATTAACAAACTTTTTTTTATTTTTTAATTCAGTTGTCTAAGATGATAATTTTAAGTTTCAATATTTTTAGTTTGGCTTTCAACATGTTTACAAAAATAATAGAAATTGTTCTTTTGCCAAATATGTAGTATATAATTTTAATATCAATCGTATTTAGATCTCTAACATGTGATTCTTCTTCTAATTAGCTGATTTCTGTGAATCGATAATTTATATTCCAACAAAATTTTCTCAGAGTTTCACTAGAATTAAAATGTAAACTTACTTACTTACGCAGAATCTCGTTAATGAGACATTTATTCTGCCCTTACGAGCACCCTTTTTGTTTCTTAAGTTCTCATTCACACACAATAATGTCTTTATTTACGCAGAAAGAAAAATGCACTTTAGATAAATTTTGATAACACGAGACTGAAAAAAAAAAACTCAAATAACTTCAGCTAGAATTAATTAACTACTGAGGCCTACACAGAAGTATAAAATTAATGGCAAACGTTTAAAACATCATTTGCTAGAAAAAAGTTTTTTTTTTTTTTTTAAACTTATATTTTAATAATGATTAGTACTAATTACTTTTTAATATGATATTAAAGCCAGGAAATTTTGAATCCTGCATTTTAGTTGTCCCTTTTCAGCGTTTTTGATACCATCGTAAATTTGTCTTTCAATCTTTTATTCTTTTGCAGTTAATGCAATTGATTTTCTTATGATTTTCGAAGTTCTGATATTATTTCGCCGCAAAAATTTTTAATTGTGCATTTGAGTAATATATTTTCCATAAGCGTGATTTGCATTGATACGATCGCTAAACTGTGTGGTGTTTTGATTGTTTTATCTGCCATTATTGCAACAAATTTTCTAAATTTTTTTAATATATCCTCGTATTTTTTATATGTTATTGTTGAGACATAAAATGTTCAATTTGGGTATTTATTAATCATTTTTTGATGCAGTGATACTACTACTTTTTTGATCGATTTTTTCTCTGTTATTGCTATTTGTATTCACATGTTTTTTTAAATCCTAATATTATTAAGGAATAAGAAATTCACATCGCATATTTGATTAAATACTTTTTGATGTGCTTGGTTTGCACTAAATCCATGGGCGTTTGATCGATTTTTTCTCTGTTATTGCTCTATTTGTATTCACATGTTTTTTTAAATCCTAATATTATTAAGGAATAAGAAATTCACATCGCATATTTGAGTAAATACTTTTTGATGTGCTTGGTTTGCACTAAATCCATGGGCGTTTCGAGCTGTTATTATTATTTTTATTATTATCATTTTTATTTTGATTGTTAAAGCTGTTACTCTTCACATGGATTTAAGTCCGGTTATTATTATGATACAAGAAATTCAAATCACACACCTGAGTATTCACTATTTTATTGCGCAGTTTTTATTTTATTTATTTATTTTTCGATGTGATGATGACTTGCAAAGTGCAAAAAAGGAGGAATATAAAACTTTTTTCAATGTATACTTATTCTTTCAAGTGTTGACAAGAAAATAATTTGTCAAAAAAAAAATAATATTAATTTCTTTCTTTAAATTTTATAAATGTTACTTTTGTGCATAAAAATGAGTCTTTTATTTACCTTCGACATATGAAAAAAAAATTAGGTGCTTTAAAAAATAAAAACATCAAAAAACCTACCCATTGAAAAAAAATTCTAATAATTTCTTCTTGCTGCAAACACGTGTTTGAGATATTTATAACTATTTAGCATTTGTGATTGCATAAATTTTAACTTTATTATCAAAAAAATTGATATTCTTGCTAATTCACTGTATCAAGTGATAGTTCTTATCTGGAAGGGAGGACTCATAACTTTGCTTATATTTTGGAATAAGTATAAGTTCTGTAAACAACTCATAGGAAAATGTAGCTTTCATAGTGTTGGGTTGTTTATGAAGCAATTTCTTTTTTTCCCCTTTCTTTTTTTTCATTTCGGTGAAAGTGAAAAGCGATTTTCTAATATAAATACTTTATTGAACAATTTATTTCAACACCTTTTGTTATCTTTGTTAAAATTTTGCTATATAAAATTTTTTGTAGAGACCAAATAATTATTGAAAGATCCCTTGTCATAAAAATATGGTGGATGTAGTAATACTCCCCATGAAAGCTATAAAAGCTTTTGGCAAGCTAACACACTTGTATGAGATCTCACATTATCTTGGTGGAACTGTTTACATTTTCTGTTTTAGTAATTCTTATTTTTTGAGCCCTTTATCATTTTTAAAAAAATTTCGGCTATATTTTTAGCATTCTGTATACTGAGTTTTTCAACATTATACTGACAAAATTTTTATTGTTACAGAAACGAGAAACTTTTACCAAAGAGCGCAGATAAGCTTTTAGGATGGTTTTTGTTGAAAAATCAAGTAATTTAATTGAATCACCTGATAAAGAGAAAAACATGTTTTAATTTAATCACCTGATAAAGAGAAAAACATGTTTTAATTTAATCACCTGATAAAGAGAAAAACATGTTTTAATTTAATCACCTTATAAAGAGAAAAAAATGTTTTAATTGTTATTTAAATTTTAAGAATCACAGAATTTAGGATAAAGTTTATTTGTATGATATGCTAATTTTTTTTCTTCTTTTTTTTTTGAAGAAATTTTAAACCACCATATATATTAACATTCTTACATTGTAGCAACACTTTCAGAGAAACTATTTCTGTGGAAAAGTATCCAAGTCATATTGTAGCATTGTTATATCACATTTTGTCTATAATTTACACTTACTAAATTGATCACAATAAACTTAACCTTTTTACTAGTAAGTTTGAGATAGTCTTGTAATATTGCAAAACAACTTTACATTTTATTTATTAAATTTGCAAAATATTTTTATTTGTTTTTTAATTATTTATATTCATGTATTTTTCTATAGGGTTGGATGGAAGTTAGAGAGCAAGTTATGGAAGGTTTAAGTAAAGGTTTATGGAAGGTGATCATTTAGCTTAATAATTTATTACTTATATATCACGCTTATTTAAAATTAATTATTCTGCACTATGAATCTATTATTAATGGTAGCGTAAATGGTGAAAACTCCCTTTAGAAAATTTATTCATTTGAAATTAAAATTGTTTTTCCCTAAATATTTATAATGTCATTTTACAACATTTATGGATCTGATAAGTTTGATACAATTTTTAAAGTAAAATAAATTATTTATTATGACAGAAAGTATCTGCTTTTTGAGTGACTATATTTAAAGTCCCTTAACTTATTTAATGTCCTACTTTATGTGAGGGATGAACATAGAAGAGTAGTAACATAGCCTATGAAATACACAGAACATCAAGCATGCACAAACAAGATATCGGCATAGATGCTGACATGTTGAGTGCGTAAAAGTGATGCTCCTGTAGAAGGGGTTGTTGCTGTGACCCATTGAACAGTAGCATTTTTACCACTTTAAAGTGTGTTTACAAGATGGATTAAAATCGAGTTT
The DNA here is from genome assembly GCF_982258835.1 of Parasteatoda tepidariorum. Taxonomy (NCBI): domain Eukaryota; kingdom Metazoa; phylum Arthropoda; class Arachnida; order Araneae; family Theridiidae; genus Parasteatoda; species Parasteatoda tepidariorum. Next base: position 10,856,063 of record NC_141759.1, read on the forward strand.
GTCTTCAACAAAAATGCATTTAAATGTTATCCAAGATCTTTTGAAGTATTTGACGAGAATGTGTTACCATTTAAGACAGTTACATGATAGGTCAAAGTGCTTCTGTGCTTGTCAGATTGAGATCACAGATTTGCACCCTACAAGTTGGCCATCCATTTCTAAATATCACAATGATGTTGTGGGATGTTTGCTTTCCATGGATTTTTCAAGAATCAGGCATTGAATTTTTTGACATGTCGTCTGGGATCTGAGCATTAATGTGCTCCATTGTTAACATCAACAAATAACACTTTGCTAACACTATCTTATGTCATATCTTTCTAACATCTTTCAAAAGATACAAGACTTTGCTCATAACAATATTGAAAGTATGTAATGCAAATTCTCTTAAATGTCTATTCTAGAATGCAGAGTTCCTATGGATCAGGGAGAACAGGGAAAACCTGGAATTGTCAGGGAATTTTATTTCAACTCCAAAAAATTAGGGAAAGTTGGAATTTTCGAACAAAAACCTGGAAAATTCCTTCATTATTCCTGGAAAAAAAACGGTCTTAAAATTGTCTGTAACAATACTCAGTTATTGAGATTTAAGTTAAATAATTCTTGTATTAGAATTATTTATTGTAAAAATTTTACATTTTAGACATACTGAAATGCTTCCTTCCTCATATAATGATATTTATTTTGCTCAAAAAATCTAATACTTGGAATAACAAATAAAAGAATCCAAATTTTCTGAGGAAAAATTTCGTAGTATAGATAAAGTATTGTATGGATTTTCATTGAAATTTAACTACAATACCTGGGAAAGTCAGGGAATTTTTTTTCTGAAATTGAGTGGGAACCCTGGGAATGTTGCCATTACTTTATTTGCATTCCTCTTATTTGCTGCTATGAAAAAAATAGTATATTAATTTCAAATGAAATATTTTCCCATTTTATTTGTCACAGTTAAAAAAAAAATATTTAGGTGTGAGTTCAGATTCAAATATAGATTTTTATGTTGCAATTATCTTTCAGTTTATATGATTTCTTATTAGGTTAAATGTTAAAAACAAAACAGTTATCTTTGAAAAAATGACATGTTCTTAAAGGACACTGTGATTAGTGGATTTACCCTTTATGGAGCCATTTTGTCTTGTAATATTGTATTGAAATATTTTAGGATTGAAATTGATTGATAAAAAGAATTTCATTTAGCTTATTACCTTAAATTAATTTTTAAGACTATTTTTTTGTGGGAAAGCAAGTGTAATTCTCAAAATTTTATTAACTGTTAAGGATCAACCATAAGCTTTGACATTTTGTGCTCATTAAATAAATCAATTTTATAAATTTTGTGTTTATAATATCAGTGTAACTCCTTGGTGCGATATTACATATTATTAGCATTTATGTCACTGTAAATTTAAGTTGATGTGAAGTTTAAAATTTATTGTTGATTTGTTGATAAACACACTGATTTTATAAGAAATATTATTTGAAGTTCTAATAAAAAGTTGTAGAGCATTGCTAATTAAGCACTCTTTACAATACAATAATTTTATAGCAACAGGAAAGTTAGCAGTTATACATTTTGTGTGTGTTTTTTAAATTTTTACCAATTAGACATATCGGCTACTATTTTTGAATATTGTGTTTGCTCATTTTTTGTTTATTTCTAACTTGTATATTTTGCTTTTAGACTTCTATTTCATCTGCCCCATCCACACTTCATAGTGAAGAATTAAATTTTGATACAGTGAGTAGTATCATATCATTTTAAATTATAAAATTATCTGATATTCTGAGGAATTATTTTATGTTGTGTCATTTGTTTGTTATAAATAGTCAAAGAAAACAAAGTTTCTTGTCTGGTATTAATAAAGAATATGGAATATTATTAGAATGATTAATTAGGGAAGATATTTAGCCTGATCTGATTAAAACCCTCAGTCATTTTATCTGTAAATTATCGATTAAATGTTGTTGAAATGAAGAAATATGAAAATTCATCAGAATTTATTCCATTGAAAAATTTTTTGATATCAACTGTTTCCCAACAGAATACTCCCGAGTTAAATTTTTCATAAAATATATTATGATTTATTTAACATAATGGCTCAAGTTTAAATTCCAACTACAGCTGACAGGGATGACAAGATTTTTTTAAAAAATCACTGATTTAAGTTGAAAATATATTCTATACAATATATAATTTATAAATTCTTTATAAGGTTGTGAAGTTTTTTGAATCCTGAATAGATGCATGTATATTTAATATTTTATCTTGAAATAATAAGATGGAAATGCATGTAAATTATTATTTTATTTATTTATTTATTTTTTTGACTTATTAGATTAAGTCACTATTATTAAATATTAAATAAATTTAAAAAAAAAAACAATATGTGAATGAAAGTTTTGTGAAACTTTTAAATTAGAATGTTTCATTATCTGTTTGTAAAATAATTTGCTGTTTGATAAACTTATTTCAATTATACTTATTTAGTTTTAAGTTTAAGTGCAAGTACTTTTAATACTTATAATAAATAAATAAATCTGGTATAAAAGGAAACTAAAAAAAATCTGATATAAAATTTTAAAAAAATCTTGACTTTTGCCAACCCTGGTGGTTGGATAGTCAATATCCTTATTGAAAAACACCCTTTTCTAGTAATTTACTAATCATAGAATTCTCATACATTTCTGTGAAGGCTAACCTTGAAAGTTTTTATTATTTTTTTATCAATATAATGCAATGCCAAATCGAGTTTTCTGGACCTAAATCTTGTAAGTATAGACTCCTTCTCAAATTGGTTACCTTCATATATCAGAGGCTTCCATCAAATAATCAGACACTTCACATCAATATGGTTGAAAAAAATCCTTTTTTTTTATCTTGAGGTTTGTAGACTATTTCATTAAATTTTTAACGGGAAATTTAGTTAAATAAATTTAAAAAAAACTTTAAAGAGGGGGATGATTTGATTGGAGGATGTTCTAGAAGGTTCATATTTCAACGAATTATGCAATTATATTTCAATGTAGTGGGAAATTCTCTGAATAATTTGGTTTATGACATGGAGGCCCTAACTTATTTCTCTAATTGAAGCATTTATTTGGAATTTAAATTTTGAAATAAATAATAAATCTTTCTATAATTAAACATTCAATAATGACTATATATTTTTTAAAAAAAAAAACTGAAATAAAAAACTATTATTAAATCGCATCCAGAGTGAATAATTCAAAATAATTAAATTCATACACAGTAGGTCTGCAAACTCTCTGATTTCTGAAATCAATTTCATATTGTCACCACATTTCCAAGATAGGAATTTATTATATATAGAAATTTCATCACTTATCAAACTCCCCAAAATTTTCAATCAAAATTTGAAATTGAAACAAAATCAATTGAAATAATATTAAAATGAAACACATTTTTGTCACTGGGTAGATACCGCTCAATATTAATGTTTTACATCTTGTTTTCACAAAATGGCCCATTATCAAGTGTTGTACAACAATACTGGCACCATTTTATTGCAGCAGTTTTAGCCCAAATTTGATATTAGTCCTTACTGGAATGTAGTTTCTTTTGTTAGAGCTAAAGTATTTTGGCTGTTTTAGATTCATCTTAATTTTAATATAATGTTGGGATATTTCCCATAAAAATGAATAAAATTGTTTTGGAAAAATTGATTTATTATTTAAATCTTAAATTAAACATGGCCACATTCCAAAATTATACAAATTAAGAAAAGTCCCTCAAAGAGATCAAGAAAATCATTCTCTTAACATCAAGAATTTCTATTAAGATATCATTTGAATGGTTGAGACTCGGAAGCCGAAGCCTTCGGTCCAACAGACAGTTAAGAGCGTGGGAAGAGATATATAGTTGGTGATTTATTGAAAGATAACATAGCCAAAAATAAAGCCCCCCCCCTCCACCATAATCAATATTAAATTTGAAAATAATTTGATTAAAGCGAGTCACCAAAAAGAGTGAGAATTAGTACAACCATGTAACTGAAAAATTTTTCTGGTTAGAAATAAAGAGTTATAAATAGATTTTTGTTTCAATTTAATGGCGATCTTACATTAGTATCGAAATAAAAAAAAGATAGATGTTACATTGATTGTTAAGAAAAGAATAAAATATTTTATATTCGCTTTTTATGAAATGTTATAAAAATTAAATAATTGGTTTAATTTAATTTAAATTCAATTGAGAATGGTTAAAAAAATAAATTGAAGAAATTAAGGAAATTTTCAAAGCTAGGAAATATATAATGCCTTATTTAAGATTTTTTTCTTAAACTTTTTAAATTAGCTTCAATAAATCCGATTTTAGATATATTTGTACTTTCCTCTTCCTTGAATCAAAAGCTTTTTTCAGACATAATGTATCAAAATATATTGTGGCTTGTTTATAATATTCATTTCACTAAAATTTGATCATTCGAGTAAAAATGTTTATTTTAGACATCTGAGTTGTCAGCCTCAAAGCGAAAGCCAGAGGAACAGTTTCAAAAATCAAAGAAAACACTTAGAAAATCACAGGAATGTAAGGATGATGATGATGAAGAGAAAGAGTTATATGCAGAGCTTGAATATTTGGAAAATCTTCTGAACAGTAAAAGCTTAAAAATGAAATTCTATTACTTTTTATGAATTGATACATTAATACAGTTCACTCTTTTTAATTTGAACATAAATAATTCAAAATACTGAGTGATTTTAACTAATGATAATCTCCCTAGAATTTCCTTCTGTTGAAATTTTATCTTTAATTCAAATGTTTGCTCATTTTCTTGGTTAATCAACCAAACCACCAATCAGAATAAAGTAAAATTGGTCTTAAATTAGTTATGAAGTATAAATTTAAAAGAATTAGGAAAAAATATACTATTAGAATACATTATTCAAGCAAACATTTGACTTTCCTTGTTCAATTTTCAGTGTCAAATAAATTTATTCATTTATGTACCTATTTACCTATTTCATCTATTTATTTTAATAAATGATATAAAATTTTATTAATAGATAATTTAAAAAGTGGATTAAAAAATTAAATGCATTGATAATGAATCACTGGTATTATTTTAAGCATTAGATTTTTATTTTATGAAATATTTTTCAGAAGAAACTGGAGGGAAAAAATTAGCCGAACAAAAGCATCTTACTAAGCAACGGATATTTAATGAGTAAGCATTTGTTTTATTTTAGTTTTTGTTTCAACTAAATGAGTCTCAGTATGCATTATTCAAAGAAGTAAGTGCTTAATCATAGTAAGCATGAATGAATTTCATGGTTGGGGTAATAATACAGCTTCTGATGTCCTATGACTGGAGCAGCATGCTGGCAGAAGTCTGACTTGGCTCCTTCGCCTGTTGACTTCAGCTGAGTGTAATGGAACGGCCTTCTCTTCGGGTGACCCTTCCAGGAGTAAAACTCCAGGCGTACATTGCCCGTTTCACTCAGGGTCACCCCCTCGCCACGATGAGGCAGCCAACGTTGGGGTCCTGGGCAATGACATTGCCGACACGCTGGCTAAGGAGGGGACAGAAGAAACTTTGAGTCCAAATTCACTCACCTCCATGGAACTGGCATCAAAAAAGAAAAGGGAAGACTATGTGAAGAAGAAAAAAAGACTTCCTGGCTCGTTCCCCCCAAACATCACTGTCACATTTACACTTAATGTAATGTGACAATTTATTTTTTAATTATACCTAAGCCTTTAATTTTTCTTTAAACGTTATTCCTTTTTTTCAATTTAGCAATTTTTTATTTTTAACTTTCTTGTTGACCTTTCTCATGGTCATTGCGGTCATCGCACTTCCTGTGGGGAAAGTCAACCAACCCCTCTATTCACGCCTTTCTTTTTCTTCTTTTAATTTTAGGGGGGCTAACTAACCAATCTCTTTCATTTAAATTTCAAACTCTCCGCCTCTTTAAATTTAATTGGCCGTAATTTTTCTGGTCTGGTACTAGTTAAGGAATTTTTAAGTCACTTTTAAGATATTCTCTTTCTGTGCCTTTTTCTTGCACATTGCTTTTTTTTATTCTCCGCGATGCGGACTTCGGTCCATATCGAGGGGATCGTTTTTTACATTCTTTTTCTTAACCTTCTTTTTCTTTTAAAATTTAAATCCTTGATTGTAGTCAACTTCTATAAATCATACATCTACATTTTATACCCCATTAAAGACCCTCTTAAATTAAGCTTTCTTTCTATATATGTCTTTTCAGTTGTTAAATCCTTTTTCGCTTTCCTTTTTTTATGCATGACATCATTTCTTGTGTCACTCATTTTTATTAAAGGTGTTCCTAATGTTAAAAACTGTTTTAAAGACGTCTTTCCACTAGTTATGTTGTTAGATATTTTTCTTAAATAAATCTTAAACGCAAGTTAAAAATGTGTGTTTCTGTTGTCTTCTTTTGATGGTTGTCTTTTAAAATATCCTGTGTGTACAGGGTGAGTACCTTTCAATTATTGTTATGGGCATGCATATATGTGAATTTATTAGTTTTTCTTATTAGAAACATCAGCTTACTGTATTAAATCATATATATTGTTTGGATATAGCATGACTTTACCTTATTTTTCTTTAATATTTAATTTATTTTAGTTTCGCCCTTTTTCCAAATTTGGTGATACCAAATTATCCAATTTGTTCAAACCTCACACTTTGTGACCCTTTGAACCTATTGGGTTATTGTTATCCCACATTAGCATTGTACTACCACTTTCCTTAACGATCAATTTCCCCTTAATTTAATTTAATTACCCTTTTATATATTTCGGCCTTAATTTGTTTTATCACGACATTTCAATCATCTTACCTATTTATTAGCATAACTATATCCAAATACACATACAAACTCAATTATTAGTACATATTCAATGATTTCAATCTACAAACCATCTATTTTAATAAGTACATAATTTTATCTAATACGCACCAACAATTATTTAATTTAACTCTTACAATCACTGGTACCAGAGCACCTGTCCAGGAGGTGCACTCAACATTCGGTGCAATCGCAAGAAACAGACAGCACTTACCAGGCTTATCAGCGGCCACCTTAAGTCCCTTTCTTTCGAGGGTAGTGTTAAAATCTACCCAAACTGCCCCTGGTGCCACAGCATGCAGGCTTCTCCCCAACATATCCTGGACTGTCTTGGTCTGGACAAAGGGGACATTCTGAATAACCCACTTTTGGTGGCCGACTTCCTCCAGGTCATGAATTTCATGGACATTGTTTAGCCCTGCTAACTTTGGGAATAAGGAAGAAGAAGAAGAAGCATGAATGAGGATAAATCTTTATTTGAAAGGAGTTTTTGTATTGGAAATTCTATAAACCTGTTATTTTTTAGTACTGCATTATTTATTTATAATAAACACTATTAACTCTTACCTTTAACTCATTACTGCTTGTCATTGATCTTCAACTATTGTTATCAACTTGCATGTTTTGATCAATTTCCAATAATACATTTTAATCTCTTAATATAATGCTAAGGTTATTAAACGTTGGAGTGTTCTTAGATTGTCTAGTCATTTCTGATTCAAAAACTGTGGATAAATTTAATTATATTTTCAAATTGTGGTATGTTTTTTTTGTATGTTTTAACTAAGAATGCAACTATTTTATGGCGAATTCATCTCTGTACCCAGTTCTCCACCAATGCAATTCGCTGTTTCTTTTGAATCATGTTTTGGTGAAAAAAATGACGTTAAATCAAATTTACAAAGCAAAAGAAAAATAATACAGTAAAGCAAACTTTCCCAAATTTTCCCAAAAAGTGAAGAAAGTTGGCAGTTCTGATTAAAATCTGTATATTTTTAATAAAAAATAATAGAAACTTTGAATAAATAAATTTCTCTTGTTCAATATTGATGAAAAAAACTTAAGTTTAGTAAAAATTATTCGTAAATGTTGATAAAAATGTACGAGTGAAATGTGTGAATGAATAAAGTGTACAATAGCAATTACTAAAAATATTTTTGCTATGAAAATGAACATTATCTTAGGCATAGTTACAGCTCTTGCATCAGTCATTATTTTGGCGCTGTGTGAATGCTCATAAATGTTTCGTATGTTATTCTGCTTCTAAATTTTATTGCACTTGAATTTAACTTATGTTTTAGAATGTTAATAATGATACATTCTTAGAAAAATTGATTTAATGTTGAAATATGTTATCTGTACTTTGAACAAGAGTATGATACAAATTTTCTGGTAACGTAATTAAGGTGTTTGAACAAACTTTGAATACAGCATTTCAGCCCTTGTACATTTCTAGTTGCATTTAAAACTAATTGTTCATTTATTTGAGAATTAATAGTAGTGTATTACTCACAGGTTAATTTTACATTTAACCTATTATGTATTATTTGATTTACATTGATTACTTTAACTAAACACATTTGTTTTATGATCAAAATTAGAAAGGAAATTGTGTGTTACATATTGTAGTAAAGTGGATAATTTGTTTAATTAATTTTTGTACCATTTGCATTTGATTTTTATTTATTTGAATTTTTATAATTAGTGTTTTAGTAAATGTGGCATTATTTATCTAATTTCTTATAGAAAATGTGTGTGTAAATAATGCTTATCATTAAACTGAAAGTATAACAGTTGAAGAGTTCAGAATTATTTCAATTTAAGGTTTTCTTTTTCTTTTCACAGGTTCTTTACAAAGTGGAGAAATTCTCACTCTAAGTATGTTTTTTAGAATATTATATAAAATGGATGTTTCAAGTTTTTCTTTATGAAATTGTGTCAGTAAAACAAATGCAAAACTTTTAAGTTCTATGACTTTTACATATTATTATTATTAATGAGTTATTGAACTAAGATAATACATATGGAACATATTTAATCAGAACATTTTCTTTGTATAAAATGTCCCAACTTATACAGTTGCTCAATATTGTAAACATTTTAAAAATGTAGGATCTAGACAGTTTTTATGTGTGAATAAGGATTGATTGCAATAAATCATCAGAATTAGCAGACTATTTATGACGAGAAATCTTTACTCTTCACCTCAATGATTTTCTTTACAAATTCCTGTGCTATTTTAGCTGTAAATTCATTTACTTTATGCTTATACTTTCGCACTCTGCTTCAAGGAACTTTGCTTAGTTAGTACAGTTATACTCTTCTCCATTACACTAAATGCATCGCAGGCAGTGAAAGATTTGATTATAAATTTGTTATATGAATATATCAAATACTGCTTCCATGATAATGCTGGACACTTTCCTTAGTATTAATTAATGTTGAGAGCCTTAGTCGTATGAAGTGAAACCAAGATTTGATTAATTTTTGTAATTTATCATTTACCCAAGAATTTGATTAAATATTCAGTTTTGATTACTTCTTTGTTATCATTAATATTATTGTATAGTTGTAATAGTATTATAATGATGTAATAGTATTAATATTAATGTATCATTAGTATTATTGTATTGGAAGAATAATATTGTACATTTTTTTAGCCTGCATGAAGAGCGAAAAAACAAAACTGGTGAAAATATTAATGATAGATGTGAGTTTATTATTTAAATTACTATTTTTCCTTACTTCAATAAAATTGTGAGATCAATAAAATTGTGTGATCATTTCACATGTCTCTGTGAAAAGGGACAGTAAATAAATCAGGATGAATTCCTGCTGAAGTGAGATTCTGAGCACGAGCCTTTCGAGATAAGTTTTGCGAATGTTTTAGTAACGAGAATAAGAAAAGTATGCCTGTGCTCATCTTGCAGGTAGGACCGGGCGAAAAATCGTGATATATCGCAAAATATCTATTTAATGCATATATCGACGGGCCGATATAAAAGACCCTCGTGGTTTAAAGACATAACGATTCCACATGCGCAAGGACCCATACCTGCGCTACGTCACGACGCTAATGAAGAGGATTTTGTTCTTGTTTAACTGCAAAGATGTGATTGCGTCTGATTACGAAGACAATGTTCGCTTCATGCTGTTGAATGACAAAGAGAGAATTGAATCAGAATCAAGGATTAGCGTTAAAATATAAAGCAATGCCCAATTTTTTTATGGGCCATTTTTGTCTTTGAGATTTTACGTTTCTCGAACGGTATTTTCAGCGGCACTTACGTTATTTTGCAATGCTATTGATATTATTGAAGTTGATGATGTATTAATGTTATATGAATTAAGCAATGCTATTACTATTATAGAAGCAATTTTTTTAGAAATAACATTTTCCTTTCGTTATATATTTATTTCTTTGATTCATTTTTGAACGATTTAAAGATTTCTGATCGATAATTTTCGAACCTATGTTAAATCACGATGCGTTTTTATATCGCATTGCCTAGCAAACAATCTATCACAATATAAAATTTCATACATTTCCTAGTCCTACTTGCAAGTATTGTAGTTTTGGTGTTCTTATTTATCCTTGTTTTTTTTTTTTTTTTTTTTTTTTTTTTTTTTTTTTTTTTTAAATTTAACTGACAATTTACCCAATTTTGTGAGCTCATGGTCTAAAAGTCCAATATCTTTAGAGTATTTGTGATCATTTTGTTAGGAATCATTTGAATTTTTGTAATGTTTTCAGCAGATTTCTAAATCATAATATTTTTAACTGTATAATAATCATTATTGCACGCACATTAACTGAGGGACCTCTATTTTTTATGACCTTGAACCTTATATTATTAAAAGGAAAATTTGAGATTTTCTTTCGCTCCTAATTGTCTTTTATGAACATGAAGAAAATTCAAAAAGTGTTTTCTTCAAATTACTGCTTTTTATACCTCATCTTGAAGTAAACCAACATAATAATAAAAATCTTAATTATTGTATTTTAAAACACATTTATTTCTGTTTTTTTTTTTCAGTAAATATCATATTAAATGTTCTAAAAGAAAATAAGGAGCCAGCTTTAGAAGAATGGATGAAGGCTTGCGAGGAAAATGATGTTGGGCAAATTGGTGGATGTAAAAATATTTATTTTAAACATCTTACTTGTATATATTTTAAATTATCAATATCATAATGTGCGTAGTATACTATCAGAGATACGAACATGCTTTGCTATGTGGGCAAACTTTTTGTAGTGATTGTAAAATTTATGATTTAGTGTATGATTTTTGTTTTAATTCATTTGTATTAAAGTTGTTTTGCCCCACAATTGCATTTAAATTATTCAAAAATTTACGTGAAAGGCCAGTTTGTTCCAGTTATAATGTAGTGAGTCTTTTAAAGTGATATCTGAATAAGCCAAATTTCTCTACATTTAAATTTTTATTTCTCAGCCTTTTTATTAAATCTTTTGCAGAAAGCAGAACTGTACTCTGCTTCACTTTTATGCAGAATTATTTTCAAAGAAATTGGTTTTTACGTGTAACGGGAAAAAAATGCTTGTGCAGCTCTGTAACCTTAAAAATTTTTTTAAATAAATCTTGAATGGAAGTCAGCCATTTTTTAGCAATGTTAGAATAGGCATGCGATATTTTACTGCGAATTTAAGCAACATGTATTAAAATCGTTGATTCGCTGACTTCTGCGAATCAAAATTTTATATTTTCAGAAACTTTTGCAGAGTTCCACAAATTTAAAATTTCAAAACTTTCACAAAATTCTGCTTATGAAATGTTTTTCCTTCCTCAACAGCGATCCCTTTTTTTCTGCCATAGCTCTCGGTGTGCTTTTTTAAAAAATTTTGATCAAGTACTATAGCGAGTCTTTTTATGTGTCAAAGCAAAATGCGACTTTTCTCTCAATTTTGAAATTAAACTGAACCACCGACTGAAAGAAAAATTCTGAAGTGTCTGACTTGAGCTAGAATTACTCAACTATCGTAACCAAAAACAAATCTGTAAAATTGATGATAATGAAAATAGTTATATCAAAACTGTGAGCATTTAGTGTTTTTAAGTGTCCAAAAGTGCTCCTTTGTTCTATTTTTTTAAAACTTGCATTTAAGATACAGCATAAGATTAATATTTTTTTTCTTTGATCTTCGTGTAATAGTATGACACATTCTACCAGTGGGGATATTGTTACTAATTCTGATTTGTAAGAAATGGATTGTAAAATCAATATGGCATAACTCCTTTTTCTTCTTTTTTATTTTGCTAAAATAAAATCCTGATTTTTTATGAGATATTAGGATGCATGAAATTCTAATCAAATAATAACTTTGTAACATACATGTTTCTAATTACAATGTACTAAATTCAAATTGTACTTTTGAATAATTGCTTTCTGGTGCATTTGATTTGTGCTGATTCCACGATAAAACCATACAGAATTTTTATTGTTTTCACAACAGTTTTTGCTATGAATTTTCACATTTTTTTTAAAATCCTGATATTTTTCATATTATTATGACATGCAAAATTCGCATGATAATTCCCCACATGCTTTTATCACCAACCTCTATAGTAAGGCTTTAGCAGTTTTTGAAATCCCTTTTTTTTTTAAATACAATTACAACTTGCAAAAGTTGAAAAGGAGAAAATGTGCTATTTTTTTCTGAAATGTGAGAGCATCACTGATTATATTAGATTATGTATTGCTTTGTAAGTTGATTCTGTAAGAAAAAACAATAATTAGATGCATGAAAATTTTTTCTTCTTCCTTTAAATTTTGTGAATATTATTCTAATGAAAAAAATGACCATTATTTTATGCTTTTTTATTTAATTAGATAAAAATGACCTATTTGTGCAAAATTTAACGTTAAAAAAGACTATCTACCCATTGAGTTTCAAACACTCGTTAGATAATTTTATGTTATAGCAATCACATCTCTGAAGATATTTATTTATTTTGGAAAACAAAAGAGCCGGAGAAGAGAAAAGATAGAGAAAAATAAGAAAATATTGGAGACATATAACATACTATTAAAAGTAATTACTTTTTACCAAACCTTCTCATCTTCAATGGAATATACTGTTTAAATGCAGATGGCCTTTGTAGAGGAGCAGACTTTTGTTGACACATAACTTACATTTATTTTTATGATGCTGTTAATGGGCAGCAAAAGTACGAGGAAAACGAGCAATAGCTGTACAATGAGTAGCTATAGTAGGAGAAAAATGTTTTGTGGATGCCTTCAATGGAGTAGTAGTAGTACTGAAAAGGTTAATTCAATTTTTTTTTGTTTAATTTCTTTCATAAAATTTTGATGAAAGTAATTTGTCATCAAGCCTTTTTTTGTAACCATTTCAAACATTTATAAACAAAATACAGACCAAGTCAAATACAGAGCAAGATATGTTGAATGTTTGAAAATTAGCATTGTTTTGGGAGCATAAATACAAAACTTATAATATTTTTCATTTGAATGAGCAATCTCTTTTATTTACTCTATTTTATTCCCTTATACTCTATTACTCTATTAAATAGAATCTCAAGTATTTCTGTTAACAGAGCAAAATTTTTTATGAATTTAAAAGATTAATTGATTTTGCTGGGATATTCATCTGTCTAAATTTACTTTTAGCTGCATCAAGGAATTACAGTATTTTTAAAAAAGACAATTATGTTCATGAAATGAGAGATATGAGAAAAAAGTCTTCTGAGAAAGATTTACCACAGCCTTCAACATCTTTTCAGCAAGACGATTGTAAGTTTCTTTTTTAAATTTTTTTCACATTTTTTTTCTAAGCAGAATGGAAAATAAAGAATTTATTTAAAATTGATCATTTATAGTAAGATTAAAAGTTCTTAGGTTCCTCTTTATTGAGTCCCTGAAAAATTATTCACAATATTTAATATTGTACTGATCAATATTGTAATATGGTCATTTATTTGCTATAGATATGTAAGCATATAATTGTATAATTATGGAACTGTTCTTCTTTTTTGACAAAAAAAATTTTGTTAGTTAATATTCTGTTAATAATATAATTTTAGCTCTCACGTACCTCTTAATCCTATGTTTTTATGCACCCCAAAAACTTACTTACATAAAGCATTTAAAAAAAAAAAACTGAGTAACTTTTTTCTAATGTTTGGATTTTCTGAAATTATCTCACAATTGTAATTGTTTGTGGTATAGACATTATTTATGCTAATTGGTGAAGATAGTATTTTGATTTTCAAATAAGACACGAAACATGCTTTCTTTTTCAACAGATCTGATTTTTTAATCCTCAAAATGAAATAGGTGTCCCAATCCGAAAAATATGATTTCAAAACTTTTTTGGGACTGCTGTGAAATGGTCTTCTTCTGGTACTTGATATGATTTAAAAGGCATATTGAGTAACAGCTTAATGTTTGGTTATTATAAATTGTTTATCAATAGTAGATATTTAAAAACAGAATACCGAGTTTATTCTTTTTTAAGCATAAATACATGGATTTTTTTTTACTTTGAATTTTATGCTTGATTAATACTAGGTTGTACTTGACTGATTCTATTTAGCTCTTATCAAATTAGACAATAGAGAATTAAAAAAAATTTGATCAAGAATTATGCTTTTAACTAAGCATTTTATTTTGAAAATATTAGATTCATAAATAAATAAAAAATACTGCAGACATACAATAAAAATTTGTTGACACTGATAGCTGACAAAAAATCCAAAAACTAAACTGAAATATAAAATTCAGATAACTACCTCTTTTCTACTTATGCTTTTGCCTGATTGACAGATTTGTTTGGAAAAAAACTATTGGTTTAAACCAGCCAACCCTAGTAAAAAAAATAAAGAAATTATTTACTAAATTACAAATACATAGCTGACAACTCAACTGCATTTTCCAGTAGACTACTGGATTTTGCCCGTTTCTCCTAGCCTATTGATTTAATAAAAATTCTCCTGGTTTTTGAACATTTAACGAAATTCCCTAAATTTGAGTTAGTTTCCTTAAAAAATCCCTATTGAAATAAATTTTTTGCGCTGATTATTGCTCGGTTGAATATTTGAATAATCCATAATGAAGCAAGCCTCATCTATAAAAATCAGTTTACTGTCTTTGATCAATTAATTGCCTGTTGCTATTCAAAATTATAAGTAAACATAATAGATAACATTTCAAGTTCATTTAATGTTTATCATAACTGGAAAATATTGCAGTTTTTCCATTTTGTTGGTTATTAAAATCCCTAAAATTCCCTATGATATCCCTAAAATATTTAGTACATTTTGCAACTGTTATCATGAAATTTATATTGTTTCGTAAAATCTACTGTAACAAATCTTCCTTTTTCATAAAAAATATTCTTCAAAAAATTAAATTAACTTCTTATAAATGAAACAAATTAATAGCTTTATAAGTTTAAAACCAAATGTTTCATTATTATGTTTTTAAGGTCAGATGTAAATTTCTTCAAAAAATATCGATTTTCTTAAAAAAAATAATATATTTGGATTAGTATTAACTATAAATACTAATCCACCTTCGATGAACTATTTCATCAGTTTGTTTTAAAAAACGTTTTTTTTTCATGCATAATTCTCTTTCATTCATTTATTTTAAAAAATTTATGAAATTGTACAAAAATCTCAATCAATGCAAAAAAAGTGAAGATTTGCTACATTCAAAACATTCACTTATAATTTATAGTAAAATAAAAAAACTTTGAGACTTCTGTCAGAAAAGTACTTCTTTTCGACTGAAATGATATTGAGAAATGTGAATGATATTGAGAATAATTTTATGCCTAAATGAATACTTTCCAATTCATACAAATACTTTCTAATTTCTAATCCATAATTTACTTTCAGCCTTTTATTATTTTCCTGGTATTCACTATCCGGGAAGAAATAAGGAAGATGCACTTGACTGGTCTGAAATATCACCTGTGCTTGACCCACGTAATATTATCTTATATTAAGAAAAATTTTGTTGTTTTCATAATTTTTAACTAGACCAACCTTTAAGGTTTATTTACTGTATATCTTGTTGTATATCTTTATTTTAAGACAGCAAATTTCTGGTATGACATGTGTCAACCGTTGTTGACTTATTCACATTGATCAATTGATTATGTTGATCAATTGGTACTAGATGTGTGGTAAAATGTGGCTTTATATGCTATTGTAAAATATTTTACAATTTTTTGTCACCCTTGGAAGAGTGGTCTTATTAGGTTTTCACTCAGCTCAATAGTATGCTACTGATATAACATGATGATTGATTTTATATCCCAATGTTTGATGTCACATAATAGTATTTTTGTGTTTGCACGTCATTTCGGAGAACTTGATTCTTGTCTTCTGATGGAGAGTGGTGTTTTCAGATTTCGCCCAACTCACTTTGCCTTTGCATATACTTGTTGACTGGTCTAGCTAATTGAATCAGCCTGTAGATATTGCTGTTTGATCCTCTGCTAGACATGGGAACATGCAGTTGGCTGCAAAATCGCTATCAGAATATGCTGACAGGTTTGATGAATTGCATGTTAGGTTCAGTTTGAAAGTTTTTTATATGGGCATAATTCTCACCCCTTCTTTCAATTGAAAGATTTCATATTCACCCCTTCATTGAACCCATGATATATTATGGTTCACCTGCTCTCATCAGAACCATTCACTTAAATGGGAGGGGGTAAGGAAAAAATCTAAATTATGATGAAAATAAGCAGCTTTAAAAGGATCCTGATGTGCAAGAAAGCGAATCACACAGAATAATATAATTATTCACCTATCTGAACTTTTTTTTTTTATCTGCTGTTAGGACATGGAATTTTGTGTATTTCTTCTTGAATTGGATTTTCTTTTTGCATAGAATTCATTCACACCTTAAAAGTTCCCGATTTAGTTTTAAGTGCTTTAAAGTCCTTACTTTTTTTTCAAAAGAAAAAGCGCAAATAAAATGTTTACTTTTTATATTATGTTATTTGTTTATGTATAATATTATTATCAAAAATCAAACTTTTTTTAATATTTATAAGATGTTATTATATGATGCAAATTTGAGTAATCTCTTTTTGACACGGAATTTTACATTGTTGCATGTAAAAATTCAAAAAACATTCTGCTTTTTTAATTATTTTCAATTTGAGAAAGAAAGGATTTTTTATTTAACTTTGTTCTTTTTTTAAAAAAATATTTCTTTCCAACATATTTTGAACCCGTGATATCATAATGGATAAAATTAATATGAAATAGACTAAAACAAAATTTGTTATTCTTCAAAAAACCTACAACTTGAATAAGTAAAATTTCAAAGCATTTCCTATAGCAGCTTCTTCTAGGTCAAGGTGGTGCATGGAGGTTAAGAGGAGGTTGCGGATGCAAACAAATTATTTGAAGAGAACTTCACCATTGCATAATCCTAAGTTATCTACTCATAATTTATTTTCATTTGTATATTTTAAAATGTTTTTTTTTCAGTATTTGAAACTTCATGGCTTACTCAAGGTGTGTCAAAACGCACTTTTTTTTTTACACTTTAAATTTTAAATTAGTGAGGAGGGAAAAAAATACTTTGTTAGAAGAGTTTTCTTCAGCTGTATGGCGCATTCTTAAGGCTACACAAATTTCTGATCCTCGGCATGATTATTTGTTCACCTCACCATTGCATACACGCTGCCTTTACTTCCCTGATAGGTTTGTAAATATCATTAGCTGGTACTCATGAATCTGAAACAGCTTTTAGTTGAGTGTGTTTCAAACTGCCACTGGAAGTCGAACTTCTGTCCTTCCCAATAACAACTTAGTGCTCTAACCAGTCTCAGATTTTCTAAATGTTAAGATAAACTCTTCAAGAAATAAAATTTAATTTGGGGTGCCTAGATATTCGTGACATATGCTTCCCAAATCATCTCAAATTATTTTATTTAATAGTATGCACAAGTAAAGATTGTATCCCCAGCAGTAATAAAAATATCCTTTTTTAATTTATGTTGATCATATTTCTTTGATTGTATTTTGAACTTTTCCCATTTATAGTATCTAGATATATATTCTGTCAATATAGTTTTCTTATTAAAAACTATTATTTTTCTGATTGTTACTGAAGTCACGGGATGAACTAAATATATTTCAAAGAAACAATAATAAGTTATTTTCCCACCCTGCTATTTTTAACAAAATTTTTTATTGATTTATTACTGCTGATTCCCACGCATTGATATATATTTTTTCCTTTAATTACAGACGAAGAGGTGGATTGTCAGCCTGATAGTGGAATGATCCTTGATAGTGGAGTGGTCCCTGATAGTGGGGCTATTCCTGATAGTGGAATGATCATTGATAGTGGAGTGATTCCTGATAGTGGAGTGGTCCTTGATAGTGGAGTGGTCCCTGATAGTGGAGCTGTTCCTGATAGTGGAGTGGTCCTTGATAGTGGAGTGATTCCTGATAGTGGAGCTGTTCCTGATAGTGTAATGATCATTGATAGTGGAGTGATCCCTGATAGTGGAGCTATTCCTGATAGTGGAATGATCATTGATAGTGGAGTGATCCCTGATAGTGGAATGATCATTGATAGTGGAGTGGTCCCTGATAGTGGATCTGTTCCTGATAGTGGAGTGGTCCTTGATAGTGGAGTGATTCCTGATAGTGGAGCTGTTCCTGATAGTGTAATGATCATTGATAGTGGAGTGATCCCTGATTGTGGAATGATCATTGATAGTGGAGTGGTCCCTGATAGTGGAGCTGTTCCTGATAGTGGAGTGGTCCCTGATAGTGGATCTGTTCCTGATAGTGGAGTTGTTCCTGATAGTGGACGTAAATATCTTTTTGTAAAACTACTTTGTTTTATATTTTTAATTAATTAACAGTAAATATTGTGATTATGAACGCAGGGCTGGATGTGAGTTGTTTCCCTTTAAGTTGGAAAATAAAATATAACTGATGTGTAGTATTTTGAAAATGATGATTAAATTTTAGAATCAATTTTAATTTATTGATCTCAAAAATATTAAAGTTAAAAACAGTTGATTAAAATCATCTTGGGTAATTATACGAATAATTGTTTGTTAATAACATGGCGGTCCAGCAGCTTTCAAACTCGGGAACTTATTTAAAACCATTGATGTGTTGAGAAAACATGTTTTGGAATTCCTGCTTAAATACTCAGAAAAGAACATTCTAAAAACTCTAGACATGTGTCAATCTATGATTGACTGAAAGTTGAATTACCCACCATCCATCGTCACCATTACATCACAAGCTATGTCATTCACGAACTCAGCTTCGTTTTAGCCGGCTGATCTCATGCAAGAAAATCTAAATAAAAAATACCACAACACTGTTATCGATGAAGTTGAAGCTCAGACATAAGAAAGTTATCCATATTTGTTTTAAGTTTTAACATGATTAGAAATTAAATATGTAAGCCTTTATGAGTTCTTTTAATGGGAAATATACTTTAGATGCTATTTATTTTGTAACCTGGATTTAATAAATATTGTTAAAGTAAGTTATTACACTTTCTACATAGGTTAAGATAAAACTTTATAAATATTGTACTTACGGTTTGTCTAATTAAATATTGTATCAAATTAAATATATTATATTAAATATTGTATGGAATTAAATAAATATTGTTAATAGGGAGAATTACTTAGTTTAATGTAGGAATGGGATCTAAATAAAAATATGCTAATTACTTAAATGAGTAACTTTTCTCACTTAATGTCACTATCTTTAAAGAAATTATTTTTTATTCACTATTTTTAAAGCTTAGATACTTAGCTCACCTTCTTTTATCTATCAAAATGTTTGTAAGAAATTTTTTATGAATAAATATTCTTACCCTGATTTTCAAGCTTCAATTAACACTTTATTAATCTGCTTTTGTTTTACATTTTCAGTTTTGAGTGAATCTTTGGATGATCATTCTGTTCCTGATAGAAATGCAAAAAAAGATTCAAGCCAACCTTTAACAATAATTGAGCAAGTCTTGTGTAAGTTATTATTACTAAATCAGCTTTTTTTTCTGAAAAATATTCCTTTTAATTTTCATTTTTTTCTTATTTTTTTTTTTTTTTTTGCCAAAGCATTCTTTTTCTAAAAAAATTATTGTGGTAGATCAAATTGCATAATAGTTGATGACATCTCATTATATGTGTGGCTTTCTCAACTAGTGTTTTTTTAAGTAACTATAAAAGTTTTGCCAAAACTAATGAATCAAGGAAAATAAAGTTGTATAAGTACTGCACAACTGTATGCACATTTAGAAACGTTGTTCTAAAGTTGAAAGTAAAAACTCATGTAAATGACACTTTGTGTGTATACCCAATGAACTTTTCATTGATATGCAAATGAGCTAAACATTTTTAGGTAAACTTACTTTGATAGTTTTTCAAACTCACATGCTCATCAATTTTCATCCAATTTAATTGAAATTTTAACAATATTCATAATACTAATATTGATCCTATTGATACACATAAGCATGATTCCAATAGCTATTATTTAATTGACTCAGATTTTAAAGGTATTTCTAATTCTTTATGACTATAATTTGTTAAAAATATTTTGTAAGAAATAAAAACTACAAAAATAACATGTGTTCAGATAAATTTTATTGTAAATGATATAAATCATACTAATACAACTCTGGCTTGTTACAGCTCCCAGTAATAATATAACACTTTCTGTTAACAGATTTATAAACAAAACATTATTTTTAAAAGTTTTAAATAAATAAAAAAAAAATTCATCTTAAATTGAAAATAAAGCAATAACAATTTTCACTTCATTATCATGTGACTTAATGTGCAGATTTTGTGTTGAATGACCCTTTAAAATTGTGTTGTCCTCTAGCAGTTACATTGTTGATTTTTGGGCAGATAATATGCATTTGGTTTCAACTATAGCAGGTTTGCCATGGCACCAGCAGTACCAGGAAAATGAAAGAATTAAAATAAACATTAAAAAGCTGAGAAAATTTAGAGAATTTCTAATTTTTCTTAAAAACTGGTAAAATGCAGAGATATTTTTTTCTTTGAAAAATCCAATATCTTTAAAATATTGACAATAATAAAGAGTGTAATCATAACTTGCATTACAAAAAAAGATAAAAGCAACCATGCCAGCTGTCCAACCACGGGAGCTCGTCAGTCATTCATTTCTTTTTCTCCATTCTGTTCTTCTTTCTCCCTCCCCCTTCCCTCCCTTCTAGGTAGTACCTCTCTTCATATTTTACTTCTTTCTCCCAAAATATGACATTGTACATGCATCTATATTCCAATACATCTCCTCATAAGGAGCATGAAATTTCTGGGTGTATGTTCCGGTAAAGAAACTAGAATGAATTTTGTTTAACGGGAAACAGGAACTGCAATATTCAATCTGTTCTGACATAGAATGCTAATTTGCAGTTGTTTTGTTCTTTAAATGAGCAAATAGAGATATATTTCCACAGATGTTTACAGATAGTGATATTGCGAAAAAGTGTATGTTGAGCCATACGAAAATGCCTCACCTCACTTGTAATGACTTAAATCATATTTCACAAAAATGTTGAATGAGACTTGTAGGGAGGTATGTGTGTAATTCAACTAATAAAATATCTACAAAATATTTTAATTCTGAATTTTTAAGGTGTACTACTGCATAAGCACTTTTACAAAATTTTAAGAAAGTTGTATCTGAGTCAGACTTAAGTTACTTTTCTAAATTAGCATGGATGGACTGAATGTCAGTTTAAAATTTCTTAAACATGTAAAAGAAGAACTTTTGTCTGCAAATAATTGTTAAATATAAGATCTGGATACTTGTAGATTACATATAATCTATGGTGCATTGCTGTATGGGCATTATTGTTGGCTCTTTATTTTATTTCACCAGAGTTTTTAATTTTTTTAGTAGTCTAGAGGTAAGTTATAAGTATTTTCATTCTTTTAACTTAAGTTGTGTATTTTCAAGCCTTGCTCAGTTCTAAGTGTGATAATATATTGATTTTTTTCGGTAGGTATAAGGAGTATTGTTATTTTAAGAACAACACATGAACACCATAATTGTGTGTTATTCCTAATATACAGTGAAAACACCGAGATTTTTTTTTTTTTTTTGCAGTTTTGAGTGGCAACCTTGTATAGATTGGATAAGTAAATATGTATTACAGTTAATCAAAGAATTAAGCTGATTTAAGCAAGTGTTAGAATACAGTGTGTCTCCTGATGAAGTGCTGGTTTGTTAATATGCATATCTTTATAAATTCTTCGTTTTTTTATTGATTTGTGTTTTAACTTTCAAAATTATTAAGTACTACAATTTATTAATGAAAGTACATTATTTTTCACTGTATATATATATATATATATATATGACGCCCGGTGACTCAGTGGTAGCGCTTTGCGCTCCTGTGCCACCGGTCCTGGGTTCGATCCTCGGGCCGGGCAAGGTTGATTCAGCCTTTCATCCCTTCAGTTGGTCGATAAATGAGTACCAAGCATGCTTGGGAACTAAACACTGGGGGTTTCGCGTTCGGCTGACCACCTAACCGGAACATCTGCTCCGGCACCACAGAGCCCAAGGTCAAGAAAACTGAGATGGGCGCAGTAGGCCTTGGCCCTCTATGGGCTGTCGCGCCCCTGAATAGTATATATATATAACATCTATCTTTTAGAAAATTGATGTCAGAAATATTCATTTTCAGAGTATTTTGCCTTCCATTCAATTCAAATTAGAGTTTATATTGGCTACCAAAATGTTTTTATTAAGTTTTTTATAAATAAATTTATTCATCCTGATATTCGAGCTTAAATGAACATCTCCATTATCTGATTTTCTTTCAGTTTCATATTTGAGAGATCCTTTTGGTGATCCTGTTGTTCCTGATAGAAATCTAGAAAGAGATTCAGAAAATCTTTCAACATCAACTCACCCAGCCGAGAGTAAGATTCTATTACAAAATAAGCTTTAAAGCAATTTGAAATCTTCATAAAATGACAATTTTTCTAAATAATATGATGGTAGTGCAAGATATGTCATGATTGACAGAATCTAGCTTTAGTTTGTTTGTTTTTTCAGTTGGTCTTCTACATACTAATAGATTAATCGATAGTATTCAACCTTAACTAATTAATCAATGTGACATAAAATTATATTAGGACATCACAATTTTATATGTGTTTAGAAACGAATGCATTTTGATAATAAAAGTTCTTACTTTTTCACTGCGTAAAAAGAAATGTCTGTATATCTATCTCCTACGAAATTCTTTGCCAAAATATTTATCTTCAGAATACTCTTCTTTCAGTTTAATTCAAATTAGAGTTTGTTTTGTCTACCAAAATGTTTTTATGAAGATTTTTATGAATAAATTTTTTCATCCTGATATTTCAGCTCAAATGAACATCTTCTTTATGTGATTTTTCTTTCAGTTTCATTTTTGAGAGATCTTTTTGGTGATCTTTTTATTTCTGATAGAAATGAAGACAGTGATTCTGAAAATCTTTCAACATCACCTGAGCCTGCCGAGTGTAAGTTTCTGTTAGAAAATCAGCTTTAAAAAAAATTTAAATTCTTTATAAATTTACGCTTTTTCTAAATACAGTGAAACCTAGTGTTTAGGACCAAAAAATAGGAAAGCAGAATATATTTCCAAAATTTATGCTTTCCTTTTTGTCCTAGTATGTTTTTGCCTTTTTTCCCCTTCTCATTAATGTTTATACCTCTAATTTGTTCATTTTTCTTACAATATAGAGTAAAACAATATTGTTATTTACATAAATTTTTTGTTGTCTAATTTACTTTATGAAATATTCCCACTCCGCTAGATTTCTAGATTATAAAGTTTACTTTTTGTATCTTTGATTATTTTACTTTTGATAGGATTTAATTCCTATTAATTGTAACACTAATATTTTCATATTTATGATTGCCTTTCACTAACATTAAATTTGTATTTTAATAAATATTTTCAGAATACTTATAATTTTGTTTTGTGAAGATATAAATTTCTAATAAATTTTTTAATGTTTTTTCTCTCAGTGATGTTTATGTTTTAATTTTTTTTATATGTTGACGGATCAGATTTTTTCATTTGCTTTTTTTTTTAATAATTTTTTAATTAATATGCAAAAAAAAATACAAATAGGAAAAAATATTTATCAATAAAAGGACAATCCTACCCATATTTGCTGTATTTTATTTTCAGAAATATTATTTTATTTAGTTGATTAAATAAGATTTTATTTACTATTGAATTCAGAATGCATATATTATTTTTATTAGTTTCTTTTGTGAGATCATTTAGTACTCTTGAAAAGATTTTCTTTTATAAACTAGTGCCTGTAATGCAGAGTATTTGTGTATTAATAAATAGTAAGAGATATATGTATTAATAAATAGTAAGAGATATTAATAAATTTATTAATAACTGAATTTTAGCATTTATTATTATTATCTAATGTAGAACAAACTCAGATGAATTGGGTTTTTTTTAAATTTAGTTTGTGTAGATATTTATATATTAATAGCAAGTTAATCTTAATTAATAATGATAAGTTAATGATTCATTAATAAAGTAAGATTATTTTTTATAATTTTATCTCTCAAAATTTTAGGGTTACACAACTATTGTTTATTGAATTTTAAATTTTTTTTTTTGTGATCCGATTACAAAGTTGATAAAGTTTTTATGTTAAAGTAATTGTTATTTACCTCTGAATTATTTTTATTTTTATAAAGCATGATAAAAATTATATAAAGGAAAATATTGTGATTTCTTTTATAATTTGTATAAAACTAATTTTGTACAAAATTTGTAATAGCATGCTTAATTGAAGATGATGAAAATAGTATTGACTTTGACCTACTTAGTAAATGGGGACTGGAAAAGAAGTCTGCTACTGAAACAGTGGGTGAGTTTCTCTTATTATCCCTTCGAAGTCTAAAAATTTAAATTCTATTTACTTCATGTCTTAAATTTCCTTTTAAAATTATTTTTTATACAAAGCTAGTAAAAATTTATCACTCTGAATATTATATTGTGTTGCATTTTAAATATTTTGTGTATCTTGCTTGTTTTAAATTTCTTTTAAGAACCAACTTTTAAAGATGCAGATATATTTTAGAAATATGTTATGCAGTATTAAATAATTAGTGTAAGGAAATAATTATATAGAATGATTGATTCAAAATTAATAAATAGCTAAAGGGGGGTAAAATGTTAATAAATAAGTATTATAATTGACCAAAAATTTAAATTTATGTTAAAAATGTTTTAAAAACTGTTATGTTTTCAAAATAATTGTTTAAAAAGCAAAAATAGATTTATTTTTTTTAGTTTCATGTTTTACAATAGAAATGCAGAGGGGATAAAATTTTCACATTTCTAATTTCTGCAAAATTAACAAATATTGGTAAATTCTAGTAATTTTTCTTATTCGTTCTTACATAAAAGCCTATGTTTCTAATAATAAATTGTTAAAAATCAGGAGAAAAATACAAAAGAAGCAGTCAAATATATCCGTAACTAAGCTAGAACTTATTCTGATATTTATGACCCTAGCTATAAGCATTTTGCAGTTAGTGTTTTTAGTGGTAATGAAATAATGAGCCGAAACTAATCTTTAATGAAATGGAGAATTTTTGAACCCAAACTTTAATCTGAGAATTGAATGCTTAAGCCTAAAATTTGCTGCTACCACTTTATGACAGTGAAATTTTCTCCAACATTTGGGAAAGTTGGCAGCTAGGAAATGTTTGCTGAGAATCAGAAATATATCATACTTTCAATCTAAACTGGTTTTAATAGCTATAATTAATCTAGTTTAAATCCTTATTCTTTGCAGCTCAAAGTGATGGAGAGGATCTAAGGAAGAACACAGCATCTAGTTCTTCTGTTAAACCAGTTTATAGAGACAGTAAGTAAAAGTTCTCTAATTTCTTCTAAACATGAAACAATCTAATGCACTTTTTAAATACAAAAATAGTCCTTGATGGCAACTGAAGTCATATATATAGCAGGGATGCTACGCCTGCGCCATTTACGACAAACTGAGACAAAACGGCATAACTGCGCCATTTTGCGACATTCAGCTCAGTTTCTGCCAAAGCTGCTCCATTCTGAAACAAAACGTCCAAAATTTGACAAACCTGAATTCAATTTCAAATATTAATCCGCATCGCCGTGAGTCATTGCATTTTGCCGTTCACGCCTCCTAAATACGTCATTTAAATGTCAGAAATTCCGTTTGGCAAATCAGCTATTGGAATGCATATAGAATATGCGTTTCGTGTCGACAATTGGATTACGTACAGCAGTGAGTAGCAATCAGTATCGTATGCACGTGATCTTGTAAGAAAAGAGGGTATTCTTCCCTTATACTATTGGTTATTATCTTGCTTTTTTTTTTCTTAGGAAACTGTACAGTGCACATAATTATTCAGGGATGAAAGACTTCCGCGAAAAAGCGGAAATCCGCTTTTTTCTCCCAATTTTTAAAATTTCCGACCATGTTCCAGAAACTAAAATTTTTAGGGAGTCCAATTAGAGAAACCCAAGCCAAGATAGTCGGATTACCGCGACTTCCGCTATAGAGTAGAAAGGAGTCTAAGCGTTTCGTTTCGACCGCCAATATTTGATTTTTTTTTTTTGTTTGGCTGATTTTCGGAATTTTAAATATTAAGAACTGTGCTGGAATATGCTAAAATCGCGATTTTTAATCAGACGATTTGAATATCAATCATCGATTTTCGTATTTAACTGATTTAAAACTTACGTGTTGCGATTTTTTTTACGCTATTTAAAAATCGTACTAGCAATTCCTATTCACTCAATTTAAAAATTCAATATCGCGATCTGTATTCTCATGAGTTTAAAATTCAACGTTGCGATTCGTATTCACGCATTTTTAAATCCAATATTGCGATTCGTTATCACGCAGTTGTAATATCAGATCTCGTTTTTCGTATTTGTAGCTATTTAAAAATTACTCATTGTGATTTGTATTCACGTGATCTAAAAATTATGCATCGTGATTCTTATTTACGCGATTTAAAAACTCAATATCGCTATTTGTATTTTCGCGTTTTTAAAATCCAACAGCGCGATTATTATTCACGTGATTTTAAAATTCAAAATCGTGATTCATATTCACGCGATTTTAAAATCCAACCGCACGATACATATTCACGCGATTTTAAGATCCAAAATAGTGCTTCATATTCACGCGATTTCAAAATCCAATATCGTGATTTGTGTTTTTAAAATCCAGCAGCGCGATTCATATTCCCGTGATTTTATAATCCAAAATCGTGATTCATATTCACGCGATTTTAAAATCCAATATCGTGATTTGTATTTTCGTGTTTTTAAAATCCAGCAGCGCGATTCATATTCACATGATTTTATAATCCAAAATCGCGATTCATATTCATGCGATATTAAAATCCAAAATCGCGATTCACATTCACGCTATTTTAAAATCCAATATCGTGATTCATATTCCCACGATTTTGAAATCCAATATCGCTATTCATATTCACGCGATTTTAAAATCCATTATCGCGATTCATATTCACACGATTTTAAAACCCAATATCGCAATTCATATTCACGCGATTTTAAAATCCAGTATCACAATTCTAGAAAGAAATAGAATTAAGTTTTTTCTTGAATTAGTTACTGTAAAGATGTGATATATTTTTCTACAGTTGTTGCATTTAAACAATTACTAAGTGCATTCATAATTACATTTTATGATTGTATATTTAGCTATATAAATTAAAAGAACATAGTCAACTAACTGATCTTGTGAATGCAAGAAAGTACAATCTACTAGTCAATGCCAATTAACTAAAATGCTTACTTTTATACTTAATAAAGGATGCAAGTCATTTTAGAAAGAAAAGTATATTTATATGTGTGCTTTTTAAATTGTTTATAATAGTTTTTATATATTTCTGTTTTGATATAAAAATGTATATATGCTAATTTTTGGCTATTAAATGCTCCCTAAAATTTTCTTGAAAAATTCCTACCTTAAATATTTCAAAATTTCACTGTACCTCCTGAATTCTGTCAAAGAGTGGGTTTTTTTCTTGTGTTATTTAAATTTTTTTTAACTCTCATTATTTAATTACTGAATTTCTCTTTTAATTATTGAAATCTGCAGACCTTCCATTGTAACTTAATAGTTATATATTTTGAGATGAAATTTGAGCTCAAAATAAAATGGGTATTTTCCCTTTTGAATTACCAAAACTAAATAGATACTTCTTTTTAGAAAGGTTACACCATTATATTTTAAAAAATAAGAAAGTTAAAATTTACTTTGTAAAATTCTGGAACAGATACTATTCATTGGCATAAATGATAAATGCAATATATATGAAGACAACAGAGTCCACCAAACAATTTTGTGGACTCTTATGATCAATCATATGCAGGTTTTTTAAAATCCTAGCAATAGTGAATGTATGTATAATTGTAGTACTCCTAGTATGCTATTAATGGTTTTATGAATCCTGAAAATTATCTTTATATTGTTATCAAACTGATTAATAGTCATTTTAGCTGAGATAAACTGAGTCAAAAAATAATTTTAGCTGAGACAAACTGAGCCAAAAAGAGATTTTAACTGAGACGAAATGCAATTTCTGGTGAGACAATTTGATATTTTGCGAGTAGCACCCCTGATATAGTCTTATCTTAATGAACTTGTTGTAATTTATTACCTTATTTTTCTGAAATAAATGTATAGAAGAATTAAACTTATGTTAACCCTCAACTGCACGTATGAATAATACATATAAATAATTTTTTTTCCGTTTGATTGGAGAACAATTTGAATATTTGAGATTATAGTTATCAGTAAAGGAAAATGGAGAGAGAAATTTTAAGACAAGAAAACTGGTGACTCTATGACTAAACATCAGGAAAATTCGTGTTGTGTATTTATCTCTATATCTGAATTTTTCGAAAAATAATTTATCTGGAATATATTTAAGCCAAAATGATTAAGTTCATTTTAAACAAACCAAATAATGTATTCTTATCCAATGAAAGATTAGCAACATGGATTTCAAAACACCTTTACAAATTACTAGCCATTCTTGTTAAAAGTTTCTTTGAGCTATCATTCCAAATTCTTTATGACTTATAAATAGTGGTTACATAGACTTGAGAAAACAGGAGTATTTTTTTATTCTGTTTGGGTTTTTTTTTTCTTTAAATGCTTTTTAGTAGCATTAGCATTCTCTATTTTAAATCCCTTGTTGAGATGTAAACAACCAGTGTCAGAATTCTGACATCAAAAAAAGGAAAAATCCTTAATTTTCAAAAGTGGTAAATTTGCTTTGTGGTTATTGGCTACAAATTAAAATAAAGAAAAAGAACCATCAGAGCTTCATAGCAAAAAGAAAAATGAATGAGTGTTTCAATTAAAAATATATTCATTATGAAGATCAAAGGGACCCACAATTATTTTTTTGTTTTTTTTTTCTTCGAGATAATAGTAAGTTAGTTTTTTTTTCTTGAGATTTTAAAAATAGGAAAATAATTTACCAGAATTTTTTTAACATCTTTAAATTTTAATAATCCTTTAAGGGTTTAATCATTTTAGTTTTATAATGAATCAAAGAAGTTTTTTTGTACTGTATTGAAAATTAACTTGCTTTAACGATCCACAACTTATCAGAACATTTAGTTTTTTAAACAAAAAATACAAAAAAGTGGAAGTTCTCCAATATACAATTCATAATTGGTATTTTTATAGACCAAACTTTTCCCTATATGTTATGTTTTTTATTGATTATATTTGTATATCATCTTCCTAAATATATTTTTGACAAATTTTACAGTAATCACATAAATAATATTAATTATTATTCTTTTAAAAATGCTGTTCATTGTGTCTGGATATTTTTTTTCTTCCTGTTTTGAATATTACACAATTTTAATTGCCTAGTATACTTAATTGTGTTTAAATAGAGTATTGTAAATCTTTTATTTATAGAGTCCAAATAGATCTAGAATTATTCATCAGTTGAGAAATCTAGACTTGCATATAAATAGACAGTAAAATTAAAAGCTTGTTTCTTGTGCAGTTTTTAGGTATTCAGTATATAAAATTTAGCAAAGTTCTATTCTAACCTTGCATACTAGATGTTATTATTTTTTTTTTTTTTTTCAAAAAGAAATAGTTTTACAGCAGAACTGATCTATGCTATAACATCTCTATGGTGCCATGCATAATTTTAAAACGAAAATTTGTTCGTAAATGGAGAGTTTGAGAAGTCTTTTCCAAGGCCAACAAACTAAGTTCTTTCCATCAGAGTCTGTCATATGCCTGTATTTTCCGATTAGTTGCTTTCAATGTTTTTAAATCTTATTCAGTGTCATAACAATAATAATAGTCATGATAATGTCACTGAGTGGAGGTATTCCTCCTTTTCTACTGCCACCTTGCTTGTTGAATAGGGTGTGTGGCATTTTCAAAAAGTGCTTAAAGGTGCTTGTTTTCAATTCTCGTTTTTTAAAAGCCCTTGAAGTTGCTTTTTTAATTGGTTGTTTTTAAAGAGTGCTTCATTTTCCCTTTTCCAAAATGAGTTATTTTTTCTTTACCATGTCGATTTTTGCTATGAATTGACATTTTTTCTGTTCAATGTTTTCGTAATTGGTTCAACCCCAATCTATTGTGGCGTCAAGGTTGGCAAGTTTCTGCCGAGGTTGTTAAAGCCACTGGTAGAAACCGGTTAAAACTGACATGGCAGTAACCTTTTTCTGCCACATTTGCGGCAGAAATTCAGAAAATGTCATAAAAGTAAGTACTGAGATTGACATACAATGGATAATTCATAGAAAAACTATTAAATGTTAAACAAATTACAATTTATTTACAAAATTATCACCATTCAAAATCAAATATTACATTGTTTACACTCTGCAGTAATCTATAATAAAAGACTAGTTTTGATGCAGTTTGCTATACACGAACGAGAAATTTGAGAAGATTCTCTCAAGTTCAGCAAAATAAGGAGGCATTGCCTTTAAGGAACAAGCAAGATTTGTAAAACTTTCCGCTATTGCATAATATTTTTTAAAACTAGACCACCATGTAGCAGCTGGGGTAGTTGTCAAAACGTGACTGGAAAAATAAGTTTCAGGAAATGGGGCCGATTTGTTTTGCAAAGCTATGACAATAATATATATTTACAAACAATGAATTAAAAAGTTTGTTGCAGTTACATGGAGTTACATTTTTCAGTTTAGTTAAACACAATGTCATTAAGCAATTACTAGAACTAATATAGACGTTTTTTTTAGTTTCTGCCAGTTTTTATCGGTTATAACCAGTTTCTGCCGGCAAGAAGACAACCCTGTGTGGCGTACCATCTTTCCATAGCTTATGAAAATGACAGTCGTTTTCGTATTTAACGATATACTTGCTGGTCCGCATGTGCGTATACTCAGCTGGATTCAGTGGGATGGATTCTTGCCTTCTCATGTACAACTCTGATGCATTTTGCAAGAGATTCTCAATATCAGGCTTCATTTTCCACCTCCTGAAATTGAGCCAAAAATCTCTTGAATTTTCGCTGATTGGGGAGATCCACTAAACGTTTCCAACTTTGTTCCCCCAATAGCGATGGAAAATTTTATTTCTCTTGGTAATTTCTTCGTTGGTGAAGCGCCATCTTCTTTGTCATTGGCAATCTAATGGCCTTCTCGCGATATTCTATTTATAGATCAGTACCATAAATTTTGACCTTGACTTGGGGATTATTCAAGAGTTATGTATTTTCATGTGGGTCACTAGAGCAGTGAAAAATCCCAAAGCTTTATTCACCTCAAAATTTCAATCTCCCTTTTATTCATTAAATGTAAGAATTAATTGAAAATTTTAAGCGTAATATTTTTACCTAAGAGACCGTATAACAATTACATAAAAGTTTGTAATCTTTTATTGTGCTTTAGCACTTTTTTTTCTACATTTTAAAATTTTAGGCACTCCTAAGTTGTTTTAATGAGATAACTCAGTAATATTTAAAGGCAAGTTTTTAAAAGTGAGAAAAGAGGGGCTTTCAATATTCCAAGATCTTAGGCAAAAAGATCTTATGTTTAAAAATTCAGATTTGTCATTCCAAAAAACTTTAATTCATCTCTTAATGATTTTATTTAAAACCCATTAAAATCAAAATATTCTATTACCTCAGATTTGTTTAATATTATTCGTGTAGAGACCCTATAATAATTTACTTCTAACTAAAATGTTTAGCTTCAATACTAAATGTATTTACATTTCAAAATTATTTAAATTTTTTTAATCATTTCATTGAACAAATACTAAACCAAGTAACAAATAACAATAAACCTTTTTAGGGGCCATTGTCTTATTTACATTTGTAGGTGATATGAATTTATTAGAGTTTTCTTAGCTTGCTTAACTCTTTGTATTTTAGTATTGTCAATGATATTAATCTTGATAATTTTTGTTTAAGCTTTAAATAACTTTAATTTAAAACTAAAAAAATACACTATAACCTTTTTAAATAGTGGTTAAATTATAATTTTGGTTTAAATTTTTTTTTAAATAATTAAATAGAGTAATTATTAATTTAAAAATTGAATGAGACACTCAATGTTGAAAATATTCAAAATTGTATATAAATTGTTTTTATGGTGGCTAATGTAATCAAGAAAAGACCAGAAATTAGTTAAATTTTATCATGACCATTGTAAAGTCTTTGGAAATTATTATGCATTTTTTTAAA
Source organism: Parasteatoda tepidariorum (assembly GCF_982258835.1). NCBI lineage: Eukaryota > Metazoa > Arthropoda > Arachnida > Araneae > Theridiidae > Parasteatoda > Parasteatoda tepidariorum. The sequence continues at coordinate 10,888,678 of NC_141759.1, forward strand.
TGTATTCATGAAGAACTTTCAACAAAAGGAAGAAAAATTTTGTATTAGTGTGCATAAAGGATTTACTTTAAAATAATTATATATCTAGGAAATCATTTTTGAAAATATATTAAATGTCGGCTTAAAAGGTATAACTTACAGACTTTTAATGTATTTATAAAGATTATATACTACATTTATCAAGGTATAAAAATGTGCAGGCGAAACAATAGTATCAAATTTAACTATTGATAAGCATCTCAAATACATCAAAATAAACATTTCATCCTTTTTTGAATTAACATTTTCCATATACTTTTTACTTCATTTCAGCTTTTAAAAAAATTAAAATAATATATATATATATATATATATATATATATATATATATATATATATATATATATATATATATATATATATATATTATAACAAAAAGACATGAATAGCAAAAACACAATAAAAATTGTTGTAACTCATCAGCAACCAGCAACAATTATACATATTTTTGAACAAAACAAGTGTCAAGTTTTGTTATAACAACGTGTCCGGAAGCAAAAGCTGTAGGTCATATTTCTATTGGCTGTTCCTACGCAAATAATTAGTAAAATGAGAGCTTAAAGTTAGTTAAAAATCAAAAACGGAAAACTTTTTTAATAGAGTCATAACAAAATTCTATCCTAGACCAAGTTCACTACCACATCAACAGCCATCTTTTCAAATTATTAGATTGTTGATAATGCATCATAAATCAATGTAGGTTGTGGTTTAGGCATTTGTGGACAGTGTAAATTTAAACCTAAATTTTAAGTTAGGCCAAAAGATGATTGACGAAATTGGAAAGTTAACTCGGTTTTAATTTTCCTCAACACCTTTAGCACATGTGTTTTGGAGTATAATGGTTTCTTATAATCTTAGTTAAAATAATTTCTTAATATTTTTGAATACTAATTTATTATATATATATATATATATATATATATATATATATATATATATATATATATATATATATATATATATATAAAAACAAAATAAATAAATACAAAAAAATATGAGGAAAATTAAGAAAAACAATAAATTTCATTTACATTACATTTATTTCAAATGTACTTTTCAAATGTACAAGTAAATTTGAATTCGCTACTCGCTTTATAGATTATGTTTTATTCTGTTTTTTTCTTTTTATTTTATTTTATTTCTATTTTTAAGTGTTATTTTTACTTATTGTGTTCTATTTTATTTGTTGTAATTTTAGTAAAAAAATTTTTTGAGTGCCCCTCACACTATTGTATTAATATATTTTGCTTTAGCGATATTGATACAATATCAGAAAGCACTCTTTTTTGCGGATATAATCGTGTGGACTGATGGAAAGATTATATCTTTTATTTTCCGGATTTTTTAAAAAAAAAATTTTGGTCAGTTTTTTTATTATTATTAGTTTTCTTTCCCCCCTTTTTTTCATATGTCTGTAATTTTCCTTTGTTTTATCTTCATTTTGAATTTATATATATATATATATATATATATATATATATATATATATATATATATATATATATATAGAATTAAGCACTAATGACGTCTCAAACACAGACATATTAAGAGTTTTTGATCTATTTTCAATAACTTTCTTCATTGTCAATACACAGAGTTCACTTTGTGTGTTGACACTGAGGAAGGTTCTTGATTATAGAACCAAAACTATAATATGTTGGTCTTTGTGACGTTATTTGAGCTTGATTTATATATCTATTATGGTAATTATGTATCTATGGTAATTGCATATTTTTAGCATTGAAGCAAACTTTTTGCGTAACACAAAAAATATCTTCATTTTCAATGAGTATACATATCACAAATTTCCGGGGTCTTTTCAGGGCAAATTTGCTGCCATTAACGGTACTTTCGCAAATTCAATTTTAGGAAAAATAGTAGTTTCAATACAATTTTTTTTTTAAATTTCAAAAAATATTTAAATATTTTTGAAAATATTTTCTTATTTTACCATATTTTGGTGTTGATTTTTGAATATAATTTTTAAATTTCACAAATTATGTTTAAATTGTTACAAAATAGATACGTCTAAAAAAAAACCTAGACAGACCCCTGCATTTGGAAATGCTGGTCACTGGCCCTGCATTCACTTAAAATATTTCTTCTTTTCTGGGTCATTTATAAATTATTTTTCTTTTAGCGGAGGTTTTTTATACATTTGCTGGAAAAATACAAAAAGAAGATGTTGTTGGAAGTGAAATTTTGCAGCCTTTTGATGAGCTTGCAATCTCTTCTAATTCGGAAGGTAAATTTTTGTCATTTTATCAGAAAATAATTTTATCAGAAAAAATTGTACAATAATAAACAAGCATTTTCAAAATATTTTACATTTATCTATATGCTATTGGGTAGTTTGGAAAGTAATTTTTTTTCTAAACAATATTCTTATAGTGAATAAATATTTTAATGAATTATATTTTGTCCATTCTGTTATAATACCTTTTGCCATCTTTCTGGCTGTAACATGATTTCACGCTCGTAAAATTTTCTTTTCTTACAGAAAAAAAAAATTCAGGTGATTTTTGACATCATTTGAAGCTGAGGTAAAGGTTTACAATTTGTTCTGGAATGTTTTGAATTAAGACCTATATTTCTCATCATCAATGATGGCACGCTTCAAAGCAAAATTATCCCCCCCCCTGCCTGCATGACCTGCAACAACAATATTAAAAATCTAATTAAAGAATTGAAAAACGGGCTTCACAATTTGTTTGAAATTGCACTCATTAAGTTTCACTTTGAATGTTGTAATTAAAGCTCCTGCGATATAACTGCAAACCAATATGCATATGTACAAACACAAATTCTTTAATATTATTTTTTCTCATAACATTTACAGTAAAAAAAAAAAAAATTTAATATTTTTTTAATCGCGGTTAGAGCCATTCCTTATTTGAATTCATTCATTTAAATTATCCTCTTCCATCTGATTTCTGCTTAACTGTGTATGTACAACAAAAGCGTAATGTAGCTCTTAACAAATTCTTTTTAATGATAGCAATGAAAAAAAAATTTCTTAGAAGGAATTTTTGCAAAAACATGTTTAGCTCTGCTAAAATTACTAGTCTAATATGATTTTGAATTAATATCTGTTTTATGATGAAGCCTATTTTAATGCTTAGTTAACTAATTATATTATCTAAATATATATATATATATATATATATATATATATATATATATATATATATATATATATATATATATATATATATATATATATATATATATATATATATATATATATATATATATATATATATGGGTCATTCTCACAAAAACAGTCATTTTCATGTCCCCAGTATATTTTATGTTTGTTTTACAGCCTACGAAGTAAAAAAATTCAGGGAAAGTGTCCTACAGAATGCAAGCTAACAAAAGAATAAAAATAAAATTATCAATTTTTATTTTTTATTTATTTTAGGTAATTAAAATATACCAATATGTCATTCCCTCACTTGTCCCCACTGCTGATTTAAAAAAAGAAAAAAATTGTTTCTGAAATAAAAAATTTTTTTTTACAAATTCGTGTTTTTTATTTCAGAATTCTGAAATATAGAATTCAGGAAATCAATTTTAAATTTAATTTCTGATAAAAATATTAACACAGCACTATTTTAAACTTTGTCCCCATTGTTTCGCGTCATTCCCTCACAACAATGTTCTTATCACCTGCAATCATCTTAGAATAAAAATATTTTAATAAAAACTTCAGAAGTTAACAACTGTCATCATAGAACAAAATTGCAGTATGTTTCCATCTTCAACTTAAAGAAGCTTTGCTGTGGAATAAATTTGAATGAATCAAACCAGGTAAAATTTTTTACATTCGTCATTCCCTCATGTCATTTTTTAGAGTGAAATAAAATACAACTTCATCGAGAAAGTGGATAATTATATGTTGCTTTCTTGTATGAATATAATTGCATGCGATTGAATTCAGAAATTAATTAGGCCTAACTGTTATTTTTAAATTTTATTGAATTTGTCATTCCCTCACTAGTGTATAAAGTGAGGGAATGACGCTGAAGTGAGGGAATGATTCAAGATGAGTATATTATCAAATTTTTTTTTGTTCAATCGTGCCAGCCAATTTTATTTCCCAAACCTGTAAAAACTATTAAATATATAAGACTAAATTATAATAAATATTAGATATACTTAGTATGTTATAATTTTCAAACTTTAGGTGGATGTAACTTTGATAAAAACATGTATTAAAATAAAATATCATTCCCTCACTATTAGTGTCATTCCCTCACTTTTTAAATAGTGAAAATAATTAATTTACTTATTAATTAATTTGAAAAATAAATTAAAAAATTAATAAATTAATTTATTAAATTAATTAATTTATTTATTAAATTAATTAATTATTTAAAAAATTAATTAATTTAAATATTAAGTATAATTTATGGGATATATACTTTCTTTATAATGCCATTACATATTTCTATTAATATAAAAAGTTTCAGAGCTTTTTATTCACTTTACTTTTTTGGGATTTTATGAAATGAAAAATGATAGTTTTCGTGAGAATGACCCATATATATATATATATATATATATATATATATATATATATATAAATATATATATATATATATATATATATATATATATATATATATATATATATATATATATATATATATATATATATATATATATATATATATATATATACTATTTGAAAGAAACTCTACATTTTTAAAAATGTTTTGTCTTTAAAAACACTTTTAAATTCTTACCCCTACATATGTTCAGCTTTAAAAATTATAATAATAGAAAAATTTTACGTAAAAGAGACAGTTCTGTTCTTCTCTTGTAGAAGTTTCATGTTTTAGAACAACATTAAATTTCCCCCCTATGTTTTGTTTAATTAATTTTTTACCTTACTGATCAGAATAGTTTCTTACATTTATTGAAATTACTTTATTATAACTGACCTTATTTCAGATTATATTCTAAATGAGAACAATGGTAAATTGGTTTTAGTGTTAGACTTGATGGATATTAAGATTTCATCGTTCATCAAGCTTAATTTCAATGATTGCTAATTTGTTGATTTGTTAAATATTAGATTAGTTCAGAAAAACACAAAAATTTGAAATCGAATGATTGTGTTCCGATAGTGTGCGCCGGAATTCCGGGTTTTTCGTATCATCCCTCCAGGTCTAGAAACTAGGAGTTAGGCACGTGACTTTTTTGTGGAGTTCCGCGTATATTAAGCCCATTGATTCGTTTGCGAATCAAAACTTATAATCCAACTACATTTTTACAGTGATCTAAAATTTTTAAATTTTGAATTTTTCGCTAAATCGATTTAACGGGACGTTTTCATACAAATGACTCTTCCACATTTTTTTGTTTTTTTCTTTGAAACTGGGACGGAATCCGCTGAAATCGCAATTCATATTTTTTCAATTTTATTTCAATAATTCAAATTAAAACTAATCCAATTCCAAATAGAAAAATCACATTTTTGTGGGGCTTTAGAAATATCAAATTTTATTCTTTGTAATTTTCAATTTGAAAATATAAATATATGTGAAGGCTGAATTTTCTTATGTGTCTGTTTAATTTAATTATTAATTATTTTGAGGTCTGCATAATGCAACGATAATTATTTTTATTTGCCTTTTAAATTTCCTATTTAGTCAATGGATATAAATTAATCTTTCTCAGTTAAAGCGCAATTGAAATCTTTAAGCTAATGTAAATGCTGGGCGATAAATCAGAGCCTTTTTAGTCCTACCTTTTCCACTGTGACCTTCTTATCCATCCTCCTTTTTAAAGAATTCATAAAATCTTGGTATTTTTCATACTAATTATTGCAGATTTGTTGATGCTATTTATGTGTTTTAGTTGTATTTTTAGCCACTAAAACTAATTCTCTCACTTTGCGAAAATAATTATTTGATTTGAAAAGTTCTGTTCATGATATTAATTTTAAAATACAAGCATAAATTATACTCTTTATTAGTAGTACATAACATAAACAGCAATTTAATCAATGAATAAAGGTTTTTCTATTTTAATTAGTATAACTCTTAAATATTTATCATCGACCTAAAAAAATGAACATTGAATATAATAACTTTTTCACTTGTGTTAGTTTGCAAAGTTTCTAATTTTACCCATATTGATAGGTGCAGTACATGGCAATAATGTAATTCCTTGACCATGTTTCAAGCATTTTAAAATATCAAATTTAACAGTAGTGCTGAGTTTTTGACTTAACATGAAAATGACATTTTTGACATCTTATGATTTGATACCTAAAGGATTTTGGAAGATGTGAAATATGTAGAATTAACTTTTCTTTTAAGAAAGTAAAACAGATTCATAGGACGTTTTTTAAAGAAGAATAAAACTAAGCATTCTAGGAGGTACAAAACTAATGCTGTATCTATGAAATGAAAAATAGAACTTTCTCAGTTTTTTTTAAAAAATTATTATTATTATTATTATTCAAGAGCATTTTAAAGAGAATTGATTCTATCATTGGCGATCGAAATGGGCTGCAGATGGCGTAAAACAGTACTCTCTATGCCACTTATAGCTCATCTTGATCGACAATCATAAAATTTGTAAAATATATGAAAATTTTTTATTTAATTTTTGTTAGCTATTGAAAATTTATAACTATAATAAGTAAACTTCACTATACCATAAAACTTGATTGGTGATAACTGAAACTGCAAGAATTTTTTTCTTTTTCATTAACATTTTTGATAAAAGGAAAAACACAAAATTTAAAGTTTTTTCGATTCTACTTTCCTCAATAGATGAAGCAGACAAGGAGCATCTTTCTGACTCTGAAGCTGTTGAAAGTGGGACAGAAACTGAGAGTACAGACAGTGACAGTGTGGGGACAGAAACTGAGAGTACAGACAGTGACAGTGTGGGCACAGAAACTGTGAGCACAGACAGTGACAGTGTGGTGACAGATGTGGATACAGAGAATATGAATGAATGCAATGTAAATACAGAAAATACTAAATCATATATATCCCCTTTGAATATAATTATTAATGATCCTAAAAAGAAACAAATTTTCGTTGAAACTCCTACCATCTTGAACACTTTGAATACTGATTTAGATGAGCGCTCAATAGTTCCTATATCCTCCGAGTCAGAATCGCCGCGTAGCGACATTGACTCAGAATGTTACTGAGTTCTTGCAAAAAGATTTTTCCTTTAAAAAGTAAACAATTTTGGATTTTCTTTTCTGCTGAAATTTTCGAAAAATTTTTAGTTCTTGAATTAAATTCCAAACATGCCTTTCTCGCTCATTGGAGAGGAAAGAAATCCTCGTGATTTTTCTATTCTCATTTGAGAATAGAGAAAAATAAAAAATAAGGAAATAAAAAAATTTCGATTTTTTTTTTCTCTAGAATTATATTCAAAAAATGCCTTTCTTGCTCTTTGAAGTAGAAAGAAATGCTCGTGAACTTTTTATTCTCATTTAAGAGTAATGAAAAATAAAGAATTATATAGTAGGGAACCGATTAACCGGAACGATCGGGACCATCGCTATTCCGGATAACTGATTTTTCCGGTTTTCTGAATCTTTACAAAAAGCCGTTTTTTTTTTATTGTTAATCCCAACTAAAAAAAATGTTTGGAAATAATCTTAAAAAGAAGAAAAAACGATGAAGTAATACACTAATGATTATTTCGAAATGATGGTAAGGTAAACATCTTTCAAAAAAGAAAGAAAAATCCTAATATCTTATGAGGAAAAAAACATTTTTTTTTTAAAAAAATGGCGGGAAAATTTATCAAATTTCGTTCCGGTTTTTTAGTTTTCCGGTTTTCTGATTTCCGGATAACGGGTTCTGTACTGTAGTTTAAAATAATTTGATTTTCATTTCTGCAGAAATTTACGAAAGATTTTTTTCTCCAGAATTTTATTCAAATGACGCCTTTCTCGCACATTGGATGAGAAAGAAATTATCGTGATTTTTCTATTCTCATTTGAGAATAATGGAAAATAAATAATAATAAAGTAAAAAAATTTGCTTTTACTGTTCTGCAGAAATTTGTGAAAATTTTTTTCCTCCAGAATTATATTCAAATGACGCCTTTCCCCCCACATTGGAAGGGTAAGAAATGCTGGAGTTTTTTCTATTCTCATTTGAGAATTTAAAAAAAAAATTATAAATAAATAAAAAATCCGAAATTGCGAAAGTTTAAAAGACAGTTCGCTCTAGAAATCATCTTCTTTCTTTCATTTTCTTCTTCAAAGAACGCCAAATTTGACTGTGAGTGAGGATTTTGTTACAAATTCAGTTTGTAGCAAAACTAATAAATCAATGCGGTACATTTCAGTACTTTTCTTTATTTCAACCTTCACAACTCGCGCCGTAAATATATATGTTACGGTGAAACACCGAAATCTGGAGAATGTCGACATTCACCGGTGAATTCCAACATTCACAAAGTCGCTTGGTGTATGTCCGAAATATTTACTAAATACCCTTATTTCTGACTCTCACCGGTGAATGTCAACAATCACATAGTCGCTTTGGTGAATGTCCGAAATATTTGTTATATCCAATTTATATTAATTTATTCGTTAATATTATTATATTTATTTGATATATTTATATTTATTCTATATTTTAATACTTACTGACGCTAGATTAGAAGAAACATCAGTGTTTGGAGTATCGGGCAAATATATACCGGGCAATGGCACTTGACCTTAAAAAAACATCAGTGTAGGGTATACCGGGCAGTGGCACTTAACCTTAAAAAAACATCAGTGTAGGGTTAAAATATCGAATAAATGTAATTATATCCACGAATAAATTCATATAAAATCGAATGTAATAAATATTTCGGACATTCACCAAAGCATATCTGTGATTGTCGACATACACCGGTGAGGGTCCGAATGTACAAGAATGTAATGAAATATTCGATCTTTCACCGACGTATTTGGTGTTTGTCGACATTCACCGGTGAAAGTCAACAACCACCGATTTCGGTCTTTCGCCGTGACATATATGCTGTTTTAATAACTTTTTCGGCAATTACTGCTACAAGTTTGTTTGTTTTTTTTTTTTTGAAATCCTATTGTCTTTCATTGCTTAATTATTATTGATATTCTCGTGATTTTTAAAAAAGCTATATTAATAACGTGAAGTACGATTCAAGAAATCACTCGTTGGCTTGGTTTGCATCAATATTCTCGTTAATCCATGCAGTGTTACAATCGTTCTTTCTACAGTTAATGCTACGAATTTTAATTTTTTTTAAATATATATACATACAATTTGTTAAACCCGAAATTAAAATTACTTATTTGATTCTTTACTTTAAATGTCACGATTTCATAGTTTTTTCGGCATCGTTTGTTTTACTTTTTAATATTGCTAGTGCTACCGATTCACTCGGGGTTTTTTAAAATTCCGTTGATCTTAATTTTCTTAATTAGTTGATCTTATTTTTCACGCATAAAATTTGAACCGCGCGGAAAAATTTGTACATTTTAGTCTTTAATTCTTTACCACTTAAATTTTTTTTAAAATCAAAAGTGGAGTTGGCCACCTTGGACAGCATTATTTAAACTAGACAATGTTAGGTTGTATACAAGTGTGATCACCTATTAGAAGCTGTACCAGATAATGTAAGGTTTTATAGAAAATTCACCTAACAGGCCACTCATGGCTTCTTCTACCAAAGTCTTTTCTCATTCACAGAATTATCTTCAATTCAGCATTTTAAGTTACAATTTGTTGCTGATTGCAGTTCTGTGAGGAGGTACTTGATTAGCTCTCAAAATATTGGCATGCGATTGTAGAACTAGTCAACTATTTTCATCTATTTTGAGTTTGTATAAAGTTTCCTTAATTGTAAAAGTAAAATTTGCATCTGGAACAATTTTTTTTCCTCTAAAAATTAATGATTTGAAAAAGTGTAGAAAATTGTTTTCATTTAAAATGTTTTGCAAGCAAAGCTTATTGTGTCAAGCAAAACATAGCTACTCCAATTGAATTGGAGCTGTTGCTTGGGATTATTAAATGTTAAATTCAAATGTAAGTACAAAAGGTAAGACTAGGTATTATAAATACATTACGTGCCTTGAAGTCTTTAAAACTCCTTACCAACTACAATTTTCATTTGAATCACACAATTATCCCTTTTCTCCTTGGATAAAATCAGTACCACACGATTTTGATGCTACTCATTATAAACTACCAACTTTTTTCTGTACAGGCCCATAAGAAAAAATAAAATGTTTTATGTATGTAAAAACTATTTTTATGTGTGTGTGTTAATTACTGTGTTTTATGTGTGTAATTTTCTTCGAAATTGTAAATAAACTATTATTATAATTTGTGTGTCTTAAATTTTTTTTATTTTAAAACTACATTGGAGACTACTCTTATGTCCTGTAACGTTTTGAAATGCAAACTTTCTACCTCACTCTTACAAAAAATGGTAACCCGTTTCGATTATTCGTTCGGGCAATTAACCAATCCTATCGGCAACTCCGGAACACGAAATTGCCTTTAGAGTTGAAACCTCCGCACGGTTTCTGGTAAGTAGGTCGATCAGACCACTATGATGGCCAACCAGTTTACAAAAGAGCCATTTAATAGAAAATCTAGTAAAAATAAATACGTAGCAAATATGTATCTAAAAGTTTGTTTAATTTATGAATATGATTGGTTTGTCTTATTCATTTGTCAACCACTACAGATTCAATTCTCATATGATAAATTTCTATCTCTCATTCTTCTCATATATGATACATTTCTCTCGATTAGTTTTAAAATAGAATTTGGGTTCATGTGCACAACTGGTTCACTTTTTAAATAGTTTGCTCGGACTATTTATAAAAAACCGTGTGGAGGCTTTCTGATGCGGGAGGTGATGGCTAATCACGGGAGCTTAAATTGTAACATTTGTGGGTGAAATCTTTTCCAGCCAATTTAAACTTTTGAAATTATCCAATCATTTTTTAAAAAAAAAAACGTTACACTAAGCGACTGTTTAAGTAATCATTTCTCTTTCTTGATTCCGGTGACACGCAAGATGCTTCGAAAGCAAAAATAAATGTTAAATAAATAAACACTGAAGTTGACGTTTGCAGAAGTTCAATAAAAGTTCTTGGAGTTGACTACTTCTTCCTTCTCAATTTATGATCTATTCCGAAGGGACAACGACTACATTATCCCTTCGGAATAGAATAGCATGTCTAAAGATCCTTCGAAATCGATGGCGCGTATATCGACTGCAACATACATCCCTTTAGTTTTCAATTTATGATTTATTCCATGATAATTTTAATCCATAATTCCGATGATAGTGATGAAAACGATATTGTAATAAGATGATCAAAAACTATTGGAAGATAAACACACAACGGATTAAGAGATTGAAACTCTGACGCGTGTGCAAATGTAAACGATAAAGCAAATTTGAAAACAATAGTAACTATTAAAGGAGATGTTATCGAAATTGTATCTGGGCACAACAAGCAAAAATTACAATTATTCAAATAGTTCCAATCATAAGTGACAATTTTTGAAAAATAAACTTTTTTTTGCGATGTTTTATTTAAAGCGTTTTTTAACGCTAGTCCGATGGAAAACGTAAAATCGAGGTTCTACCGTAGTTGCATATTTTTGAGCCGGAGGAAATTTATTTATTTCGCCATCATTTATAATGATAAATACATTATTATCAGGTTGTTATTTTGTTTTGTTAATTTATACGTCCTGAAGATAAAATTTCTTTCAAAAATAATTCATAATCAAGGAACCAAAAAAGTTTTTTTTTTTTTAAAAAAACTTTTTTTTCGTCAAAAAGGTCATAGTTGGTAGCTGTATAGAAAAAAATAATTTTGTTTTGCTAATATTTAAAGTGCTACTGGCTATTATCGTGATAAGTTTGCCTCCAGCCTACCTGAAGAGAAGGGCCAACATGTTTCGCTCGGCAAGAACGTGTGAAGAAATGCTCGCAGCAATTAATATGTCGTCTCGTTAAGCAATCACTGTACATGTTCCTTTCCTTCAAACTCCTTGGTACACACCTTATCGATCAGGGTGGACTGTTTCATTATTAACCACAAAAAAAATTTATTTGCTAATGTATTTTGGGGATTAGTAAAATAACTTGCTTCTTAAATTTTTCTCCACCAATTTTTTTTTTTTTAAATTTTCTCTCGGTTGTAGAATATTAATGTCTTTTACTTAACAAGTATATACAACAATGAGAGTCGTTAAATTGTTTAAAAATAATAATCAAGTATAGAAAGAAAATGTATTTGCTAATGTATACCAGGTAGTGGCACTTAACTTGACCAAGTATATATTTCGGACATATACCAAAGCGACTATGTGATTGTCAAATTTTTGGTGGAAGTCAACAACCACCGATTTCGGTCACTCACAGAAACAAACAGAACAAAACCTTTAATTCAAAGAATTCGAGTACTTGATCAGCAAAGTATGAGAGGTAAATACAACCAGCAAAATGTGGTAAATTTACTTAAAGTTTATCTGACAAAGATTTGAGACAAAAATGTTAATTTACTTTTGTATATTTCGTCATATCTTTAATTTCTCGAGTGATACGTAAATTTCGTTTATCTGAAAAGATAATTTTTTTCAAATTTTATTAATATACGAGTACTATGTAAATCACTAACAGTTTTAAAGAATTATCATCTAAATAATTTCGCATAAATTTGAACTCAGTTATAGTGAACCATCTGTGAACCCAGTAATAAGTTTACTATAAACAATGTGGTACACTATATCCAATTTTTGTTGGGAAAAAAAATGTTTTTATCATATTATTGGGAGTAATGATTTCGCTTGTACACAATTTAATTTGCCTGTAAATCATTAAATAATTATATGCAGTAGTCACTTTACAGTGAATTACTTCTCGTACAATTTTGATTTATCAAAAACTTAAATAACATTTTAAATATTCATTGTAACATAATATTCATTGTATACATAAGCAAGTTCAAAAATGGATACATGCAATTATAAAATTCATTTATCTAAACATAATTTCATGTAAACAATTAAATTTAGTTGGAAAAAAAATATTTTTCATTATATTATTTAACAACAGTCGAAAGAATTTAGAATTCTAAGTATTAAAATTATTTTGTTATTATTTTCCAGTGTGCAATTTTAAATGGCAAAATATAGCTTTTAAGCGAAATCGGTTAAATAGTTACCTCGAAATCGAATTTTAAATGTACTACTATTTTAAAATAAATTTAATCTCAAATAATTTTTTTAATTATCGAATATTTAATACTCTACAATATTTCCCCATTATCGATTTAAAAATTTGTGCTACCTATTGCAGTAATGAGCTAAACACTTATCATTTCGTAAACTCTCAACAAAAACAACTAAACGTAGAAATTCATAAGATAATTAAAAAGTTTTGCTTTTAACTGCATTGCGTTAAAAATCATAATTTTAAAGAGATTTGTATTATAAATTTATACAAAAATGCCAGTTTTAATTTTTAGTGTAAATTTAGTTGTTTTTCCGTTATTGTTTTTAAATATTTTTTCCTTTAAATATTAACCATTGATCCATTGTTGTAGAAAATTCATTTTTTCCTCACTGACTCTTTATTGATTTGTTTTATTAGCTCGTGCTTCAGTAGATATCAATCAGAAATAGAGAAAGAGAGAGATTAAATGTTTCTAGGTGTAAATTTTATCTTTCATAAAAAAATTTTTGAAAATAAAACTTAAAAAAAAAAACTAATTAAGTAGAGATAAAAAAAATTGTTTACGATTTGAATCACTATAAGTCTCTTCATTGAATGAAACGACTTCTCAGTTTTATTCTGCACATTTTATCTCACAATTGATACAAATTGTGTTTGGATTGGATTTTTTTTTCTTCCAAGTACAGATACTTCTTTTTTAAATCTTGTTAATCGTCTACTCCGTTACGCATAACAAAATGTCCTTACATAAAGTAATCATATGTTTATTTTCTATGTTTTCGTGGAAGTCATTATTGTTTAAGAAGAAATTAAGAGAGATTAATCAAAATCATTTACGAGTGCTGACAAGCGAAGAATTTTAGTCATTTGCAAAATTTTAATTTTCAAAGAAATTAAGCTCAATTGATTTTTACAATTTAACCTTAATCAGCACAACTCTCGCCTTTCTTTCCTGTGTCCAATACTAAATGAATTCATTACTAATTTTATATTTTAAAATAAAGAATTATACAGGGTTATTCATAATTCCCTCCGCCTGTAAACGCCATTTTTTTTACTACAACTGGCTTCAGTGGTACATGTTACTGCCATCTACCGGCAACTGCTTAAATTAAAACTTGAATACTTTCGGAATATTTTGATATGTTCTTTTTTGCCATATATTTGTCTTCGTTTTTTTACTATAGCGTTTTGAAACCCCGGAGGTAATTATGAATAACCCTGTACATGTAATCACATAAGTACGATGGGTTGTAAGTAAAGTAGGTGGATGAGTGAAACAATTTTACGATTAATAGGTGATTAGGAAAGCAATTATATTAAAGGGTTAAAAAACTTAAAACTGTCCCATTTGTAAAAAAAAATTAAATTAACAAGTTGGTAAATAATAAAAAAAACATGAATTTAAAGCAATCTACAAGGCATGGAAGGAGTCAACTAATTACAAATGAAAAGCAATGGTAGCTTCCCTATACTTCAATTGAGAGTAAAGAGAAATATTCGTGAATGCATTTTATATGTACTTATCATTTTCTTATAAGTTAATCGTCCTTCTAAAAAAATGGTGAACTTACATTATGAGACGGTAACGCCTACTTTCTCTTCTATTCTTTCCTCAGCACAGCTTGCGTATGGTAATATCATCTTCAGTGAAACTGCGAAAAAATTTGATTTCAAAAATATCATCATGTATGTTCACAATGTTAAAATTGATAAAAAAAAATTTGAAAATCCAGAAAGTTCGAAAATTCTCTCTTATTTATGCACTATTCAAGGAAGTATGACTTTCATTAAGTTCGGGAAATAATAGTGTGTTCTATACCGTCACTACTGGTTATTGTGTTTTCCTTGCATTGTCATCGATATAACTAATGGACAATAGTTTCTTAAAAATAAGATTGTTTTCTAAATTCACCGAAATGCCCAAAACTCCACTTAATAATTTAATAAAATATCTACCAGTAATTAAGTATGTTTAATTTTATAATTTTTTATCAATTAGATGATAGATTTAGTTGAACGGAGATGACTTTGGACAATGACTTTTATAAAGCTTTCGGCGCAATTTATGCGCCGAAGGTAAGGGGAATTTTAAGCAGTGCGCGGGCAAATCGTCCTATAAATTAATTTACTCCTATAGTCCGTTCAACGAGAACTGAGAGTGGAAGTAAACAAAAGGGTTGCTGTTTGATCGCCAACGTTTGCCACTTTAACGGTTTCTTCGCTGAATGGGCGATTTCATTTGAATCGACAGAGCTTTTGCTTTTATAGAAAAACGAAAACGATGTTTGGTTTTTGATACCTTAAAATTAAATAAGAAAGTGCAAAATTAAAATATTTTCATGAAAATACGTTTCTAAGTGTTTCAGTAAACACATAATTTTATTTTAAGAATAGTTTTAATATATATTTATATTTCTTTCAGTTTTAATTAAATTAGTTTTAATATATTTTGCATAAATATCTATGAAAAACATAACTTTTATGATTCCATCGTAAAAGTCGTATAGAATTGAAAGTTATGTTAAAAAAATACTCTTTTATTTTCATAATTACAATTTTTTTAAAAATTTATTAGATTACTATTTACGTAACATTTGAATTTCTGTACTTAATTAACAACTGTACCGATAACGAAAATAATTATATTAAACTACTCAGAAAAGAACAAAATTTTAAGAAATACTATATTAATGATCACTTAATCATGGATACTAACGAATAATTATATCATTAAAAAGTAAAAATGAATCCTCGTCGTTTGAATTGATATTTATTTTGAATGCACTTCCGTTTTATAAATGTTCAATATTATTTCTTTCTCTGCTTTACTTATGTAAGATTTCTTCTGTCGTTTTTTAGGAGGACTTAAATCCATCGCTTTATTTTCCATATTACTCATGAAACACTTACAAAAAGACACCACGGCGAAACAAACAACCTTCTAAAAATAAGAGTTTTTGCTTGTCTGATAGGCGCTATTTGTCATTATTCCGGCATTCTTCCGGCGCCAAGTAGACAGCTGTATTTCGCCAAATAGCACGCCGCTTTGTTTACTTTCGCTATCAGTTCTCGTTGAACAGACTATAGGTTTTACTTAATGGAAAACGAGAGTTGTTCTAAGATGGCAACTACCAACAATGACCTCACTTTTCAAGAGATTTTCTCAGTGACGAAAAATAGAGATCGGCAGGTCTGGCTCTCCCCTCCTGCCCATCCCTGGTTCTGTAGGAAAAGACCAGGATGCGCATTGGATCTTGAGGCTGACAGACAGGCTCAAACGACAGCCTCAAGACTTATCAGAGAGCACCTAAAATGCATGATCTTTGAATACGACCGCAAAGTCTTCCCAACGTGCACCAAGTGCCAGCTGATGCCGGCCTCCCCCGCTCATATCCTCGATTGCTTGGGGCTCGCTCTTGCGGATATCCGTGATAGCCCACTTCTGGTGCTTGACTTTGCTAGAATTCACGGTCTCATGGATTTGATCTAGCTGTCGCTAGATCCTGAAGGATTGGACACAACAACTTAATGGTACAAAGTGTTCCTGGGCGTGATATTATTACTGCGGTTTTGGAATATTAATGTCAAAGTTAAATTAATTCGAGGAACGTAACGACCTATTGGAAGCGTTGTTATTTCAGATGAATGACTGCTAGCAGTACAACACGATCATCAGTTGCACTCGAGATTTCTTCAGTGAAGCATGGTAACTTTCCTTCTTTATTGTGACTTATTAAAAAAGAAAAATGTTTCATATTCTTTTTTATGCAAGTCAAAACAAGGTGAAATCTCTTTTATTAGGGAAGGATTAACCGAAACACATCGCAAAATATTTGTGAAAAATATTCTTATTAGAGTTAGAACCTAGTGCTTGAGAAATCGTTCTACTAATTTTAATGATCCAATTTGAAAGGTCTATTTAAGCTTTTCATTCCATACTTTACTGAATCATATTACTTTAAACATTAAAATATGCAGAAAGTATGCGAAAACACATATTATTACACCATTTAATTTTGCAAAAATGGTTTTCTGAATGCAATTTTGATTAAAAAAAATTATAAACTGAAAAACGCAAAATAAAAGATGCTTTCGATTAAAATTAAGAAAAAAAAACTATTCTAAAAATTTCGAAATAAAAAACTTTCATATTGTTTCTTTCTTTTGTTAATTTTTTTAGTCTTAAAGATCTTAATCAAACCATTCTGAAGAGAACTATCATCAAATTAGAGAAAGAAATTATTGACAAGTTAATTTTTTATTATAAAAATCATACAGTAACTTTCTCTATAAAACCGGAGAATTCCAAATAAAATGTTCCTCGTTTGAAAATTTTATTCTCAAATAATATATAAAAATGATTTAAAGTGGAGATTTCAATGCATTTTACTATTTATCCCCTGTGTACAAATGAAAAATATTAATAGTTATTATTAGTTACGTGTATGAATAAACAAGACGAAAAAATACCTGACTAAAGATATAAAATTTTAAAAGTTTAATAATTGCACATTTACATTAACTAGTATAAGTAAAATATTTTTATTCCACTTCAGAAAAATGCGTTTCTTATGCTTAACTAATATTTTTATTAATGGTTTTCCTTCAATTATTTTGTCTGCATTTAATACAATGCAACCCCTGTGCATTTCGGCTGTGATGCTGCGGATATCCAACAAAATCGAGATATATTTGAGCAATCCGCCAATCCACGGACTGACGTTGGTACATATCATCACCTCCTACATCAAGAAGCCTCCACACAATCTTTTAAAAGTAGTCCGCGCAGACTGTTTAAAAAGTGAACCAGTTGTGCGCATGAACCCAAAACCTTTTATAAAAGTAATTGAGAGAAATTTATCTTATATATTTGAGAATTGAATCTGCAGTGGTTGACAAGTGAATAAGGAGAAACCAGTAATATTCATAAATAAAATAAATTTTTAGTCATATATTTACTACCACTTTCTTATTTTAACTATATTCTATATTAAATGACTCGTTCAGGCGAGCACCTAGCTCATCCCCCTCTTTCTGGTTATTCTGACCGACATTCCCAAACACCGAGAGATCTTCAAACTTGACCGATTACTGGAGACACCCATCCGGGTAGAGAGATTTCGTGGAGGCCGATACGAAATCCAGTGCTATAAGTGCCAAGGATTTGGCCACACCCAGAAGGACTGCACAGATAGTCCAGCGTGCATGAAATGCGCAGGAGCGCATTATTCCTACCTATGCACGAAGCCCCTGAGCGAGCCTCCGACTTGTGTGAATTGCAAGCAAGACCACGCAGCCTGTTTTTCAGTCTGCCCATCCAGACCAAAGAGAAAATTCGCACCGAAAAGGAAAGAACATCGGAGTGCCTCCAGCTCAGCCACTAGGTTCCTGAGAATTGTTAAGGAACTGCAAGAACTCTTGAAAGACGAGGATTTAGTTTCACGGATCCATTCCCTTCTCCCGGCTCCCAAGACCTAGACTCGGAGATACTCCAACCAAGACGCCCACAGATTTTCATCTGTGGAATTCCATTTTTATTTCATGCCATTAGTCACCGTTGCCTTAGGGCGCATTTTCAGATGAAGAGGTCAGGTGCCCGCTACCGCGGGCAGGTACCTCATCAAATTCCAGATCAAGCAAGCGAGCACCCAGCCTGTTTTTCGGGCTGCGGTGCAAGACCCAGGAAACCCACACATAGAAGAAGAGCCAGCAGATTCCTGCTCCTCTTCAAAGAGATGAAAGAACTACTACAAAACGAAGAGCTTGTTAAGCTGCTCCGTTCCATACTTCCAGAGCCGCAGAATTGATTGTGATCTGCATCCTCCCAGGACTTACAGTGATTCACTGTAAATTTTTTCATCGCATATATTTCAACTTGAAATCTATGCCCATTCAACTTAGGACTCTACAGTTTAGACGAATCAGTTAGCGGCGCTTCGCGCCGAATACTGAGATTTTCTACATTTCCAACGTAGTGGATATCCTTCATAGTGGTCAAATCGGACTACCTATGAAAAACCGTGTGGAGGCTTTCAGTTATAGGAGGCGTCTGGAAAAAATTAGTAACTGCAGAGATGCCAACTGCTCCGGACACGTCAAAATAATTAAAGAAACGGTAAAAAATAAAATGTAAATTTTGCAAATATTTGACTATTTCTGCTTGCTTTTTAAAAGGTATACCATAAAATAAGTATCATAAAGTGGTGAATAATATAAGCCTAGGATTTATTTAGAAATAGTGGTGGATAAAAATCTACTAAATTGAATTTATTAAACCAAGAATCACAATTGATAAACTACCACTTTAAAATATATATCTGCTGTCCGGAGCAAGTTGGCATCTCTGTAACTGGTATCTAGTGTAAATATTCTTTCTTTATCTTTATCTTCAATTTGTTCCCTTTATTATGTATCAACTTGCGATTTTTTTTATGTATGACTCAGACTTGATTTTATCAATTATTGTTCATTCTGAGATTTAACTTAATGTTAACGCAGCACCTCCTTTCCCATCCACCACATATTATCCAATTTAGATGAAAGAGCAGATATCCATACATGGATAGGTACTCTGAAAAAAATTGATTAGTTAGTTAGTAACTGGTATCAATTTTTTTATGAAATAAAGAAGCTAAAAATTTTTCAGTATTATCTTTCCCCATCAAATTTAAATTTCGTTACCAGTACCTTCGGATCTATATACTTTACTCAAACAAATCAGATTTTTTGGTAGCTACAAACGTATTGAAATTTTTTTTAAAATTTTTACACTCATGGATCCCGTAAATTGTGGCGGAAATTTTTAGAAATCACAACCTGCTTCGTTAATAGGATTTCAAATACAGTGAGAGAATTTAAGTGTAGTATTTGGAATGGAGACCAGTGTTGATGCTTTATTAGTGTATTGAAATTTGATATTTATTGGAGTAAATAAATGAGTAACGCCTACTTTCTACTTAAACTGTAATTTCAAAATCTATGATCATAGCACTGTATAAGAAAATTTTTAAACCCATAGAAAAATAGTTATACATGTAAAATATATTCTCCTTAAATATGGTAATGAATTTCCAAAAAAATATTTACAAAATATGAATATTAAAAAATACGTTTTACGACGATATTTATCTACCATTACATTTTATAAATAAATTGTATTAGATTTAAAATTTTGTTAATAATTGAAATTCTTAGGCGCTAGTCGTTGTATAGTGGTATAATAGTGCGCTCAGTTCATCCCAGTACTTCAATTGTACAGGTAGACGACTGAGCTTCTATTAAAAAATAATGACGTAAATTTCTTAGTACAGTGAAACCTGCCAAGTTGACCTCAGTTATCAAGAACGGAATTTTTCCTATATAATGTAAAGAAGCAAAACCTTTGTAACTTGACTACCTGTCTATCTTGTATGTTGACCACTGAAATAAGTCAATTTTGTCTAGGAGTATTATGAAATTCTATTCTAAAACCCTCATAAGTTGACCAGAAAAAAAAATTTCAGAAAATTTTCTGCCATTTTGGCAATATATGTTAAAATTTCACTTGTTTGGTGAAATAGTGTAAAAAGCTAATCTAAACCCTTTGTGAGTTGGCCATCAGGGGAAACTGTAAGGGGTCAGCTTTTGACCATTTCTTTCATCCGTTCATTGAAAACAGGTGTGTTAGTTGAAAAGTTGCTCTTCCAGTTGCAATAGTAAGCATTTGAATAAAGGAATGCTCTGAAATGTGCTTTAATCCTTTATTTATGGTCTTTGATCTTTAAGTGTAGTAAATAAATTTAAAGTGTTCAAATAATTTTATTTTGTTACAGTTTTCAAATTTTAAGAAATTATATTTATTAAATACTTCACATGCATAACTAACAAAAAAATTAAAAAAAATTTTTTTGTTAAATATTAGAATTATATGTATCAAATTGAAGTTCATTCAGGTTTAAACACATTTCTTAAGATATTCATTTGCATATTTTCTGAATAAAATGTTTAAGTCAAGTTTATAAAAAATTTTAATATGTAGCAAAATGATATAGGAAACGAAAAAGTAAACAATAACCCACCCCCTCTATAAGTTGACCACTTGTCTAAGTTGACCACTAAAACAATGCACCACAAGTGGTCAACTTACCCAAGTTTTACTGTATATCCATTCGAGAAACTGTATTTTTCCACTGTTTTTGACGATCAGATGGAGAGAAGACTGCGTAATGCTGAGACATAAAAGAAAAATAGCACACAGAATGCAGGAAAGATTTTAGTTTTATTTTTTTCTTTTCCTCATATTTCAGATACATATCAATACATTTATTTAAATTGTTGCTGTTAGTTGAATAACTATTCTTTAATCGAAATGGATGAAGTTTTCGAATGCTGTGTTTGTTTAAAATTGTACTTGTTTTATTTATTACTTGTACTTGTATTGTAATATGTACTTGTTGTACACAGTTATTATTTTTTTCAAATAATGATTTTTATATTAGATTAGAAACTTTCGAATAACGTTTTAAAAGTAAAAAAATAATTTTTATTCCACTTTTGAGATATAATATTCTTATGTTTAACTAATCTTTTCTTCAATGATTATCCATCAATTTTTTGTAGACATTTAATGCAATGCAACAATAACTCCCTTATTTGAATTAATATAATTCTAAAAAGTGTACAATTGGAACTAAGAACAATTTAAATTTCTACTTTAACAAACATGTTAAAATGTCATTTCGAATTTAAATTTGTCCAATCTTTTAGACAAAAGAAAAAAAATTTTTGTTTCGAAATTAAGCAAGTACTTCGTTTTTTGTTACAGATTAGATTTCAAGTGTAAAACAAGTTTTTCAATCGTTTTTTTTTTTTTTGTTTTTTTTTTTGTTAAAAATTTATTGTGGTAACATTGAATTTAAATCAGGCGAAGATAAATTATTTAACAACAATTTTTCTTTCTCTCTAAAGAGAAAATTTTCCTTTAAAGTTCGAAACAACTGTCGTAAATATTCAACAAATTTAGCAATGGATCACTTCCGGTAATAATAAAATAAAAATTTAGATGTTATTGTGAGATCGGAATTTTGATTCACAAGTATATGATTCTGATACCAAGAAGAAGAAAAAATGTAGCTGATACTTAGTTGCGTGTATCAACTAACACCAGCTAAGTAGATATCAGTATCAAAATAACCCAACTTCCGAGTGGTGTTTCTCTGTAACATATATTAAACAACAGATGGCAGTATAAGTAGCAGTAATATCTTCTTGGGATTTATGCAAATACATTGATTTCTATAGCAATTTGAACTTGTAGGTCCATTTTATACCGATTGGCCTAAGATTATTGGGACAAACTTTAAAGGGAGGACTTCGCAAGGATTTAGATTTGGATAGAAACTTTTGCGTCGGAGACATCTTTGGTCACTAATGAGTGGTGGGGTTGCTCATATGAGTATTGAAAGAAACAGATCTGCATCGCCAGAGTTATTTAAACTGTCAGCAACCTCAGAGAAGTTAACAAAGCTCAACGTACACCGAGGAGGCAGAAATGCACATGATGGGATGCTGGATTGGAGATAGATCGCTATCTGGTTCACGTCAAAATTAATATCTTTGGATGATTGAATGAAGGTATGAATGCGTCCACCCTATAAACGCGTGTGACGAATGGATGAGACAGAATAAGTCAAATTCTTGGCCATAGATGGCGCCACTGCAAAACGTGAACAATTTCACCCCTTGCTTTAATGGCCTATGACAATAACTATATTGTTCTTTCCTTTGAATTTAGAGCTAGTTTTGCAAACCCTTCGGGAAAATAGATAATAGAATATGAGAAAAAAAATTTCCAGTAAGACGCTTGATATATTCCGTGTTTTGTTGACTAACTCAAAAGTTTGTTGTTAGATATATGCTGTCTGAATTAAGTTAAAATAAGGGGTCCACGTTAAGATGTATAGTGCACAAAATAAAAACGCGAACACCTTGAAAAATAATTGATCTACCGATCGTTTAAAGGAATAAACATAGATACATTAATTGATTAAGGCAGACGATATCTTAAGGTGAGAAATCAACTTTAAAAAAAAGTTATCTGAATAAAAATACCATTTTTAGAATAGATTTGGATTCTTGTTCTCAAAATATAGAAGGTGAACGTAATTTGGAAAAAATGGTCTCTATAGTTTATACAGGCGAGTGATCGAAAGTTTGGTCCCCGTAATATGAATTTTCCATTTAACCTACATTGCTATGCATCGAGAGGTTAGGAAAAAAAAATTCATGCTACAAAAAATTTAGTTATCAAATTACCAAGAAAAAATTTATTTTTATTTATTTTTCATAATTTTATTAATAATAGTTGAAATAATTTTGAATTGTAAGGTGTTCGAACCTTCACATTATTTTAAGGTGTAATTCAAAATAATAGGATAGAAATTTTGAGTCCAATCAGTGGAATAGTTTCTGAGTTATCAAATTTTAAAAAGTCGAATATTTAAAACTTGATTTCTTAGAAACTGTTCAATGGATTTCGTTCAAATTTCATATTTTTTTCATTTAAAGTTACAAACTGTAAACTGAAGTAAAAATTTAAATACCATACAAATCACAATTTTGTTGAATATACATAACAGAAAAAGTTTTATTTTTGGTTAGAATTATCCTTAGATCAATGAATTTTACAAATGAAGTGCGAACATTTTTCGATTCGCTGACAAAGTTCACGAGATATAACAAAATATGTAAAAAGTGAAATTAACGTTATTGGTGTCCAAATTTTTAATTGCTTTCTTATCTATAACTATTGGAACCCTATTCTTCAGATAGCGGCTATTTTGGGATATTTTGAGGGCCAGATGTCCAAATATGTCACAAAATAAGCATATTTGTTCAGAGAAAATATGTTTGGTGTCGATTAATTAAAACGAAGTCTGCATTAAGTAATCAGCATATTTAAGATTTGAACCTCGAATCATTAAGATAGAGTATTAGCCTGTGAAAATTCTATCAAAATCTGCACGATTATTAGATAAAAATTTATTTTAGTTGCTCTCTTCTTTATTTTGTACCCAGCGCAATGCGGGAAATAAAAAACAAACCACCCTGAATATCTTTTGACCTAATGATTGCATTTTAGTTTGAAGAGCCCGCCTAAAGAAGTAATATATGTTAATTAATTACATAATTTTAAGCTACAGTTTTCAGGTTGTCCAGTAGTCTCTCAAAAGTGTTGTAGTGGTAGTTAACTTGTCATAGGATGGCCACAATCTTATAAAATGATATAACGACTGTTTCATGATATTATTGTAATTTTAAGTCTTTAACTTAAATTCAGTATTAATGAATACAGTTAGAAAATTGTAACATAAATATTTAGTTTTTAATTATTTCTGATAGATAGATAAATAAAAATATTTTGTCCGCTCGGTCTTATATACCAGCTATAAAATTTTTCTGGAAAGTGGCAACGTTAGGGCGGTGCAAACTTACCTGTATTATCCTTTTCTGGACGGGCGAGTCAACAATGTTATTCGTACGGAATAAGAATAGTAAAAAGCGGTAGCTTAAGTTTGGGCATAGCTAATTTAACAAATTTATTTTTGCTTTCACTTTAAATGTCACGCATCCAATTCTTATGTGTTAAAAGTGTAACTCTAAAATTTTTAATTCGAGCTAAGTGATGCTGAATTAAATAAAGCAAACTTTTATTACCTCGCCCACAAATAAACTGCTGTGGAAATAGTTTGGCTACCAGTTTAATCTTATTTAATCTGATTATCAACACCCTGAGAAAGCGAGCCACACTTATTTACACATATACCAGAGATGCCAACTTGCTCCGGACAGCAGATATATATTTTAAAGTGGTAGTTTATCAATTGTGATTCTTGGTTTAATAAATTCAATTTAGTAGATTCTTATCCACCACTATTTCTAAATAATTCGTAGGCTTATATAATTCACCACTTTATGGTAGTTACTTCATGCTATAACTTTTTAAAAACAAGCCAAAATAGTCAAATATTTTCAAAATTTAGTTTGAAGTTATTTACCGTTTTCTTAATTATTTTGGCGTCTCCGGAGCAGTTGGCATCTCTGCATATACACCCATCTTCAGATTCCTTTCACTCCCCCTCCCCTTTTACACATATTCCTAAACTGTAAATATTCATTTGTGTTTATTTTCCCATTGTACTTTAATTATATCTTTTTTCATGTACTTTCTTTACTTGTAATTTCGTAATTACCTAATAATGGCAAAGTGAAATTTTTTGCTTCTCTCATGAACTCCATTTCGCTCTCCAAATTTTATTTTTGTCATGTATGTTTCTTAGTCTAATTTCAGAATGAATGGGAAAAGGGCCGTAAAGCCTCAGACGCCCAGTTCCACTGCAACGAACGAAAGTAGTTATGTCATGCTATACATTTTAAAAAGCAAGCAAATATAGTCAAATATTTGCAAAATTTAATTTGTTGTTATTTAACGTTCTTTTTTATTATTATTATTATTTTTATTTTGGCGTGTCCGGAGCAGTTGGCATCTCTGTCAACATTCCGTTGCGAGTTGTTGTTTAAAGTGCAATCAAAGATCATTTCTATATCAAGAAATTAATAATTCGGCACAGTTTAGAGTTTTTAAATGATATGTCAAGGGGTTAAGATTTTGTATTGAAGATTTTGCGGAAGATTTTATTTATATATATAATGTTGTAGAAAGATTTTTTTAAGTCATACTTTATTTTTATTTCAATATATTTGATTTGTAATGATTTTGATTACCATTACATTTTAAACATAGATGTAGAGATGTTAATTATTTTGTTGTGTTTTAAGTGACTACCAAATAATGTTCACAGAGAAATAAATGCTTATAATAATGTCATTTTAATCAGTATTTCAATACCACTAAAGAAAAGCTGCTTTAACACGTTGAACGCCACGTTAATTTTACATGACTTGCCCATCTGGCCACGGTAAATAATTACAAAATAAATTTGCAAATATTAGACGGATTTTTTATTTTTTAGAAGGCTTATGATATATATGATAAAAGTGGTGAATTATATAAGCCTACGAATTGTTTAAAAAGAGTGGTGGATAAAAGTCTACTAAATTGAATTTATTAAACCAAGAATCACAAAAATTAAGTAAATTTTGAATACATTTTCTGCTATTCCATAAGAGAGTGTAAATTTTAGAGTTCTATGCAATGTTATACGCTGTCAGCCAACTGTTTTTCGAGGCCAGCGTGAAAGGTCAGTGTCAGCAAGCGGTGGCAGACACAGCCTAAATGTAATTTCAGTGCGATGGCTGACGCGGCGCTTAACGTGTTAACGAACGAAAGATTTTGAAGACATTTCACGTAATTCCTTGAAAGTGTTAGAGTTATTCAGGAATTCCATAGACAGGATACTTTATTAGAAGATATTCAAAGTTACAACTTTTTCCTAGTTACTGGAACTGCATTAACTTACACAATTGCCTACACAATTGTGCTTATCCCCGGTAGAAAAAATTTTGATACCTAACGAGATGAGATTTCTGAAGGAGGAAAAAATGTACATGAAGTATTATTTCATACCTGCCAACTTTTAATCTTTTCCATTATAATTTTTCCCAGTGGTATTAAAATGGAATTAAAACTTCAATTTTAAGCAAACAAATATGTTGTATTTGAGAAAACTTAAGTTGACAATCATGATAGTAACGCATATTCATATATGTGTTTAATTTTTGTAAGAATACTGGTGATCAAAATCATTTAAAAATTAAATTTATGAAAGAAAAAAATAGTAAAAATAGTATGAAAATAAAATCTTCCGGAAAATCCGGAAGAGTTGACAGGTATGTTATTTCCTATTAAATATAGAGAATGCTTTTCTTTCAATTATTAGTAATTTAAAATGTAAGTCATAGTGGTAGTTAAGATTCAAAATTAAAGAGATAATATACAAACAAAAATTAATTGAATTTTTCCCGTTTTTTACATTTATAGTCACCCAAGGCATCCCTGAGTAATTCAATAATTGTGGTGATTAGAATTGTTTCTGACTAACTTTTAAAATGTAAAATGCATTTTACGACTAAATTTATATAGTACCACTATTATAATATTTTTGAAGGACCACTTACAATTGGCAACCATTAATAAACAATTGCTACTTTTGCTTCTGTGGATCCAGGCAGAAGCGATTGTAGAAGTTTGACAAAGTTCTCGTTCAACAGTAATTCCTGCATTTCTTTAAAACTATTTAGCAATCTGGTTGACTGCATTTCTATGCTGTGGAATGCGCTGCAGGAAATGTGTGGTAACTCGATACTGAGTTGGTTAGTCATAATGTATGTTTATAGTATTAAATTAGTGGAGAATATCTCCATTGTGAAGAGTGAATATCGTGGATATTTTACACAATTTTTTTGCCTCATTTCAGAGAATGTAATTTTATACAGCAAAATGCAAAATTTTTAGCAAAACGGTCGAATAGTTCCTGAGAAATCAAATTTCAAGAAAGTCAGATACATAAAGTTCGATTTCTCCGGAACTATTCGAACGATTTTGCCCAAATTTTGTATTTTGCTACACAAAATTACATTCTTAAAATGATGCTCATAATTGTTTACCTTACAATTAAAAAGTTTTTATACCATTCTTAAATAAAATAATGAAAAATATTAATAAATATTTACTGAAAGTTATTTTTGGATGGAATTATCTTTGGATAAACGAATTTTATAATTGGGTGTAAATATATAATTATTTTGATTAATTATTGTGTGAATTTTATAATTATTTTATAATCGGTGCAAATCGTTTAAAAAGTTCTCGACATACAGCGAAATACGCAGAAAGTAAAATTAACAAAAAATTTTGGAAAAATATATATATAAATACGATTTAATACAAAATGAAGAAAATTGTGCAAAATGGTTGCAGACAAATTTTTTTTTTAATTTTTCGTGTTTTCATCTTGGGCATCTTTAACCGTTAATCCTGAAATTTTCGGTTCACAATCTCGCAGACATATTTAATTGCAGCTCAGACACATTCTGTGTAACTTCCTTTGATGACTGAATAGACATTGAACAGACAATAGAGATCAATATTAACATTTTCGGATTGGTTGTTTGATGGAGATTGTAAGCTGCATTATACACCCCTTTCGGATTCACAAGTTCATATTTTTGAGGCTTTTTTTCAATTTTTCATGAATAGTGAATAAATCATTTATATTGCGTGGAAAATAGTCTACGGTCCACTTTGGTTCAATCCATACGGTCCACTACAACCACTTTGGTACTTTTGTGAGGGACGGGCTTCATGCTTGCGTTTGCGAACGAAATCCTTTCGTTTTTACGTTTGCGTATAACGCTTAAAGGTATTCCCTCCCGGCTGTTCTCTTTGGGTTTTTCAGCCTCGGTAAGTTTAGGCCCGAGCAACGTTTTTTTCTTACTTAAACTTTAACTTTTGAGACAGCTTCAATCAGTTTGAAACCTTTTTATTTGTGATATTCACCTGAATTGGTACTGAAAAAGATCCAGTTTGAACAGTAGGTTAGAATTTCTGATTCTTAATTATAACAATAAAAACAAAAATATCGTTCAACTGATGGAATTCTCTTTTATTCACAACTCAAGAAGTATTTATGGGATCTTTCTGGTCCCATATCTCAAAAATAAACTCACTCACTTAATGTATAACAAAATTAAAAGTGAAAAAAAGAATTCTAAAGAAAATTATCAAACAGCAGAGGTGACCATAGCAACGCATACGCACTGTTTACCATTACTGTCTTGATTATTGTAGTTGAAAAGTGAGGACGCCATTAAATCCAAACATAGACCCATTTTGCCATTGGGTAATAAAGGGGTTCAAACTTCGGGACGCTCTATTGGGACCATATTTCCCAGATTGCCGCTACTCCCCTATATTTCGGGGATCAGAAATCTGAATCCGCTGAAAAAACGGGAAGGTTTATTCAGAGAAAGAACTTTTTGGGGTCTGATTTCGTAACTTAAAATATCGTCTGCTCTTATTCTTTAGGATACATTCGAGATCACACGCTTGTACCATTAAGAATGAATTTTGGAACGTGTAGATCATTAGATCAAAAATTATTCTGGAAAATCCGTTTTTTTTTCTGTGCATTGCACATATATTTTCCACAATAAGCATTTTCCCACAAAGTGATGCAAGTTGGCATCTTTACATTTTAAGGTAAAATTATTTTTAACCAATTGCCAAATTTTTTTTCCCACAAGTACACCCTCAGGTTTGTATCCGTGTAAGTGGCATCCTTTAATATTTCAGAAAATAGTTCCACGTTTGCGTGATTTTTTTCTTTTTGTCAGTCGCAGCCGTTTGTATGAACTTTCATCTAATCAGTTAGTAACTACTGAAATACATTAAGTTCCTAATATGTGTTTCTATACTACTATGTCTTCAATTAAATGTGTTTATGAAACACCTTTAATTGAAAAAAGGAGCAGAGAAAGACATTGCTTTTACATTTAATAAAAAAATATTTCGAATTAAATGAGCAACCACTTTAAAGAAAAAAATATTATTTATATAATTTTAAAGTAAATAACACCGCTAATGAAATCGAAGTAATAATTAGTTGTAATTATGTATTTGCTAGCAATATAGCATGCTTGTAGATACGATAAATTGAAAATTCGCTTCCTTAACTCCTAAAATACCTATTTAAGCATCTGCGTAGTTACCCAATTTAAGGGGAAGGGAAGTGGTAGAAAAATCTTAATAGAAGAAGGGAACGTCTTCTGTTGGAAATTGAACAACGAACTGTCTAACTAAAATTCTAATCAAGATTTTAATTATTGATAATAACAAGTTGGATAAAACATTTTTCCAGAAAACTTTGCGATATTAATCCACTAAATTAAACCATAAATGTTGCTCTTACTAAGAAATATTTTGATTTATCGTTGCAACAACAAAGGCAGCTTTGCTAAAAAAAAAAAAAAAAATGAATAATGCATGAATCGTTCCTTTGTCCTCGAAAAATTAAAAACTGGTCTTAAAGTATGTTAATAGACTCTCAGTTTCACCTTTCTATTTTTTTTTAAAAATCACAAGTTTGAAAAGTTTGCTTATTCTCTATAGTAACCCAGAGATGCCAACTTGCTCCGGACAGCAAATATATATTTCAAAGTGGTAGTCTACGAGGGTTGCTATTTATATTTCTGGCCTAATAATGAAAAAACTAACATGTAGGATCGAAATTGGTTTTATTGTTTTTCAAAATATTCTCCATGATGATCAATACACTTTTGCATGCGTTTGAACCAATTTTCAAAGCACTTTCGTCAGTCCGATTGAGGTAACTCCAAAACATGCGTTCCGCTCCAGTAACTCCAAAACCGCTTCTTCGGGGGTCGAAAATCGCTGTCCACGTAATTTATTTTTGATGCGTGGGGATAGGAAGAAGTCATTGGGTGCCAAATCAGGGCTGTACAGCGGATGACCCATCATTTCGATCTTTCGCTCCGTCAAAAATGCCTTTGTTTGAGTCGATGTGTAAGAGCTCGCATTATCATGATGAACAATGATTCGCCTGTTCTTCTGCTTTTTTCGAATTTCTCCGATGACTTCTGGCAAACAAATGATCGTGTACCATTCAGAATTGACCGTCCTACGTTGCTCTAACGCCACTGTTGCCACATGACCGTTAATGCCGAAGAAACAGGCAATCATTTGTTTCGATGTGCTTCTTCCCCGAACAAATTTTGTTGGTTTCGCCTCGTCTTGGAAGATCCATACAGTTTATTGCTGTTTTGTTTCCGGCTCATATGCATAGATCCATGATTCGTCACCTGTGTAGATGTTATACACAGCCTTTGATGTACCTTGAACGTATTTTTCCAACATTTCCTTGCACCAATCGACACGAGCCTTTTTTTGAGCGTTTGTCAGATTATGCGGGATCCAACGCGAACAAATTTTTTTTACGCTCAAATGTTCATGCAATATTTTATTGATGCTAGTCATACTGTGTCCAAAGACGCGTCTATCTCACGGTATGTTACATGACGATCTTGCTTTATCAGTTCACGCACAGCATCGATCTTTTCTGGCACAACAACGGATTTTGGACGACCTGCACGGGATTCGTCCAGGATCGAACATCGACCACGATTAAATTCGTTATACCAATTTTTTACAGTGCTGTAGGATGGCGCTTTATCGCTGAATAAAGAATTAAGTTCATCGAAGCACTCTTGTCTTGACAATCCACGTCGAAAGTTATGAAAAATAATGGCACGAAAATGTTCACGATTCAATTCCATTTTTTGAAAGAGAAGAACTTTTCAATTTACTGTCAACATCACAAATGAATCTGTAACAGAGATGAATAGAACATAGAACTCTAATTTTTTTCTTTAGTTAAAAGTTATATTTTTCAATATAAGAAAATAGAGAGTGTGTTTTTTCTTTTATTTGATAGCGATAGGGGGATTTAGTTATTTCATCTAATATTTTTCATATAAAATATTTTGGCTTGAAATTAATTTTTGTTTTTATAACTGACCATTAAAATAAATCTTTTAAAAGTTCTTTTATACTGAACAGTATCATGTGAAAAATAATTAGGGCCAAGAAACTTTGCTTTTGCGTCAAAAAAAAAAAATTAAAATATTTTTACTAAAAATTGCCACTTACTTTTTTTTAATTATCAAAAGTAAACAACATCCGCTTCATTTTTTTTACATTGAAAAATATTGCACTTAACAGTACGTGAAAAAAATTCAGGGCAAGAAACATCGTTTTCGCGCTTTAAAAAAAAAAATCTTGAAATTCTATTGCAAAAAGAGCTTTTTAAAGAGAACAAAAGCGCCCTTAAGATATTTCCCATTTTAAAAACCATTATATTTAACATTATAGTATTATGAGGGGGAAAAAAAACTTAAGTATTAAACTTTGTTCCTTAACAGTAAAAATTTCTTGCTATTTGCCAAATAAATTCCCCCTAAAAAATTTAATAAAACTTCTTAAAAATGTATACAAATAATTTCGACATTTTCAATAGTTTAATAAAATAGTCTTTTATTTAGTTATTTATAATTATTATTATTATTTTTTTTTTTTGTAATGACACATAAAATAAAGAATATTGGCTCGTGCATTAAACAGATATTGACAATTTTAACATTGACACTACTTTATGCAGTTACGTCCTTTTCTTAATTTGAGTCAAATTTCAAACTTGCCCTCTGATCGTTATTCCAAAATTCTGAAGAAAAAAAAATTAAATCTAACTACTTTTTATCATGAACTTTGCTACAAAAATTTTTCTCTCATGAAAAATCGGTGATTTGACTTCATCTCAATGAATTTTTATTTACTACGAAATGTAACGCGTACTTTTTCAGCATACTAAATAATTATATTAAAAAACGTAAAGCACACTATTCTTTACTAAATTGCAAAGAGCAATAGTAAATAATTACAAAGGTGGAACAATTTTTTTGTTACATTTATACAGCTTGATGTACGTTTGTATTATTGCTTACACAGATGAATGCTTCTGTATGCTTGATAAGATTTTTTTACCAGAAAACAGTCTTTGTGAAGTTTAGTCTGACAACATATATTAAGTGAAAGTGGGCGGATCTTTAACACCCCTAATTCCAGAACGAAGTAAGGATCTTGAGCGGAGATGAATAGTGGGCGTCAACGCCAATCTTAAGTAATTGACGATACAATTTTCACCTTTCCTTTCCTATATAACTCAGTCATCGTAACTACAGAGTAGGACGACCGAGTGCTAAAACTTCCGATCGGGAATCTCCTTTAACAGTTATCAAATAAATAAATATTGATTGAATTTAATAGTGCTAAATACTGGTAGATATGCGAGCAGTGTAATAATATAGTAATGTTATCCATTAGCTTTTGTCGATAACAAAGCAAGGGCAACACAATGGCACGTAAAGACGACATAGAACTCACTATGATTGCCAGATTTTTAATACAGTTACGATATTTTATATTATTAGTTTCGTTGCTAACGCATAAATAATAGAGAATTCTCAAAATGTTCTAGAGTTTCGAAAATATTTAACAGTTTTAATCTTGTGAACCAAATTATATTTTTGAAAATTAAAGTTTATTGACATTCGTATTTCCAAGAAAGTAGGCGTTACTGTTTGATGTAAGTAAAACATTTTTGGATGATTCACAATCACGGAAATGCATATAAAATATTCATCGCTCCTTGGATGACTCACCATAAAAAAAAAAGAGTAAATAAAATAAATAAAAAATAAAGGGTATATATTCCTCTTTACTCCCTATTAGAGCATCTATCAAAGCTTTCCATCTTTTCCATTTGTGTTTGACTTCTTCGCTATTTCTTGCAGATCGCTTTTAATGGACAATTACAGCATATCATAATTTTTTTTATTTTCATACCTAACCTATTGGAAATTCTCTCCTGAAACCGAAAATCTGATTGTTTTTTTTCGGCAAATGTTAATTTATTTAGTTATTAAACATTTAAATTGCCCCAAAAGGCCTCCGTAAGTGATGCAATCAAAAACGATCCCTGATTGGTTATGACGTCAAATGTGCCGAAGGGAAACGTGCTGTCTCCATCCGCTAAGGCTATTTCAATGCTCTTTTAGTTTTGATATCACGTATATCGTATGAACATCCTTTGTTAATTATCAGTAAAAATTTTGTGAATTAAATTTACTGTTCTGAGAATGTGTTCAAAATGAAAGAAAGATTTTAAAACTTCAAACGTTGTTATTTATCATTAAAATATCTGAAGAAATGATTATGTAGCTCTTTACAGCGAATCAACATTTCTTTTCGGCTGAAATCAGTGGTGCTAAAGTTCATAGAAAATACTATTTTATTCCACTTACTTTTAAATTGAAATAATGCTTCATTACAACCTAATTACTTAATTAAAATAAGTCGCAGATTGGATAGAAATTTTATATATTTTGATATAGGATGGATGATTTTATAATTCGTTATTGCATTAAAACAAATTAGTATTTTCATAAATCTAGTCTATTGAAAAATATCAGTCCATCATCGTTACAATCTATGTGTTGATGATCAAAATTCAAATAATGTAATTTAATGTTGCTTCTTTAATTTATTTATTTATTAATAGAGTTGATGGATTTTCATTTTACGTAAATATTTACTAATGCAGTTTATGTCATCTTTTTTTCTTGTTTCACTATGTATTAAGTATTTAAATACACATTAACGCTTAGATTCATTATTCCTAGCTTAAATAGGAATTCCGTTACATTTCGAAAATATTTCTATTTTTAAATTTATAAATTTTAATTCCTTTTTCTGTAATATAGTATTAATAAAGTATGGTTATTTATAAAGTTAATCTCTCTCCTTATTTCTGCAAGCTATTTGTCAGTGCTTGCAATGAAGAATTCTAAAATGGTAAAATTAATACATTATACATTTTTAATTAAAAAAAATTATTAAAATAGTTTTAAAAAAATCTCAGGTTATGCATACGGTATAGCCGAAAACGTATCAACACTTTCAAGAATCTAGTCCATTGAAATATATCTGACCATCATCATCACCATAATATAGTTATACTTGAAATTTCACTTAATTTCTCATTTATCCATATCTAATTAACTCATTTATCCACAAAATTTCAGCGAATATCATTAAGCTGGAAGTTTTTGTTTCACTAAAGCTAGAGAACAAAAATAAAAAATTAACTAATACAAAATGGAAAGAAATTCTAATGCACATTCTTTATTATTTATTAAATAATTAAAAAATAAACAGTAATGTTGATATTTTTTCTCAATATTTTTATTATTTGAGTAAATAGGAACTTTGCTATGGCAAGAAATTATTTTAATATGCATTTATAAAATTTTATTCCTATTTCTGCAATAAAGAACTAAATAAATGCATATGCTTGATTTCAAATACTCTTATAACATAGATTAAGGCAATTAAAGTAAAGTTAATGAAATTTGTAGGAATATGTACTACCAGAAATTTTTTTAATACTTTAGTTTTGAATTATTCTGTTGAAATTTCAGATAAGAAGTATATATATATATATTTTTTATTTTTAACGTGTTTAAAATAATGATAATAGTAAAAATGTCTTTGACTTAATATTTAAAATTTAGCTGAAGAACATTTTTTAAAAAACAAAAAATTTTAAACCTTGTATAAAGTTTCATCTGTAAGTTCCTGTACCTTCTTTGAGAAAAAAAAATTTTTTTTAAGCATAATATAGTTTTTTATGGCTAATTTATCCGTATTAAAAACATGACTCTAGCCGATGCTCATTTTTTTGATAAACCAATTTATTATGTTCACAACACGTAATCTCTAATCAGCGAAATACAAGTAATGGAATTGTTTTAAACAGGAATAAATTTTGCGATTGCAGCTTTCTTAAAGGAGTAATTGATGGTAATCAAATTTTGATCACAAACACTAAAAACGGCTTTCAAAAGATAATGTAAACATTTTATTTTTTCCCGTCTCATTCTCGAATGCAATTATATGTTTATTAAATGTTAATGCAATGTGTAATAGCGTAATATTATATAGCGCATCAAACCGAAGCAAAATAATATTACGGCGAATGCTAGATAATATCAGTTTGTATGGAATCTAACGTTGTATAATGCTGAGAAAACAGCGACTTTTTGCATTGCTCTAATATTCGAAAGTTGTGGAGATAATGCTAGATTTTTCTGATGTTAGGTACTACCTTGATGTAATACTTTAGTGTTTAATTTTGATTAAAGGAAATTCTTGATTACATATCTTTGAAAGTCTCACAAAAATAATGTTTTTAATAAAAAAGGACTCAGTAAAATTTTATTGAAACTAGACTTGTAATTGCAATTACATAAAAGAAAAATAAATTTCTTTTATATCCACGCTTAAAGCCTACAATGTTTTCCTATCAAGCAACAAAAATATAACAAAATATTTAGTGGAGCCGTCTGTTAATTTCAACTATCTTGGGTCATGGTGCGCCTTAACCAAAGTTAAATAAAATGCTCTTACACCTAGAAAATTAGAAGAGATTCTGAATTTACAATGTTTACAGATAATAAAAATCAAAAAATTAAAATAATCTGCGGAGAGATTTAAAAAAAAAATCCACTTTGAACATTATTGCGCACGAAGTACGATATTTTGGAAAATCTGGCATTGTTTTATATCAATAGAAAGGAAAAAAGGATATAATAATGATTTTTCAGTTGTAATTCTATTAAACTTTTATTACTTAAACATTTTACTGCTGATAAAATAAGAAAATGTAACATAATTTAATTATAATTACATCAATTTAAACATGTGAAGCATTATATATCTACAAACAGCGCTCGAAAGGTGTTTAGGATAATCTGGGTGATTTGCAGCAACCTTTTTAATTTCCCAGGAAGACTTCGGAAGAAATCAAAATATACGGACTCCATCGCCTGCTCCCCCAAAAAATGTTAATCCTTCACCGTTTTTGTCACAGAACTGATCAATGTGAAAAAAAAACTGCACGAACCTTTGGTGTAACGCTGACAATTAAGTCCACGTAGCTTTTTTTGAAAGCTTCTATACATGCTTTGTAATTTTGGTCAAGATTACTTCCGAAGCTTGCAGAAACCACTTTTTTGAAGTCGTCAAATACTTTAACATACTTCAGTATTGCTAGATTTTTAAACTGGTGCAGAAGTTCTTCTTTATCCAAAAGTGTTTTGCATGCATTTCTTTTAAACCCAGAACATCCTCGTCGGATTTCACGCTGAACGTGACAAGCTTTTGTCCATGTCAGCTATTCATTTTCACACTCTTTCAACATATGCGTGAAAACAGCGTTAACAACACCGAGCATAAGGTGTTAATCTGGCGGTGGAATAATGTCTAGGAATGTTTTGCCTCCAACAGTTGCAATTAGCGGTGGATTAATACAATTGAAATAATCTTTCGATTTGTTTTTTGAACCTTTTCCTTCAGTCAGCCAGCTTGTATAATACGATAAACATTTTCGGGGGATCTCAATTCGCCACAGCTGCTTAGCTCATCTTTCTTGGCATAACAATAAGTGCATGGGTATGCGCTGTTGTGCGACATTATACCGGCTAAGATATTCGCTAACTTCAAATCGGTTGCAATTGTGCCGTGGAAAGGACTTATATTCAACGTTGAAATGAGTTGATCTACGTTCTTATAATTTTCTTGTGCACTCGGAACGGCTGCTTGAATGAATAGTTGTTTAACACCAGAATCCTTAAATTTCCTTGCAGCTATCCCCTCATCATACTTAGCACGCTTACCACTGCACTCGAAGTCCAACTCATTTGATTGTACAGAAAGACATATTTTTAAAAATCCACCTCCTCCATCAATTCCCATTTTTAAGTGAACATCCAGTTTATCTCGTTTATTTTTCTCATACTGAACGAAAGCAGGAACGTCTTTGCAGTTAACTCCAAGCGCAGGAGCATCCGAGACTTCATCGCCTTTTATACAAACGAAAGGAAATTCCTTAAAATCAAAATAATCGTCGACAGAATGAGCTGTGATATTAAGTTTTGTTTTTTATCCTGGTTCAATTGCTTTTCTACTTCGTGTGCACACACGAATGGAAGTTGCCATTTTTAAAGTCGCAGTGCTTGCGTCGCTAAAGTCGATTTCAGTTTTTATTTATTTTGTTTTTTTAAATAGTTGTTCATCGACTGTAATTAACAATTAAAAAACTTCTAATAATTATAAAATTTATCATAAACGGTTATTTTGAACATTTAATACAAATATATTATTTTGTTTTCTATTTATAAGTATAAAATGATGCTAACATTTTTGAAATATCGTACTTCGGGAGCAAAAGTGTTCAAAGTGGATTTTTTTAAAAATCTCTCGACAGATTATTTTAATTTTTAAATTTTTATCATCTAAAAACATTGTGAATTCAGAATCTTTTTTAATTTTCTAGGTGTAAGAGCATTTTATTTCATTTTAGTTAAGGCACACAGTGGGGTCTCTTGTTGATAAATATCTTTCTGTACGAAATATATACCTGCCTGGTGAACAATAAATACAAACAGCGAATTCCGGAAATACTCAAAATCAACAATGGGATGACGTAGTGTGGGTTTCTCGTAGTGTGTGTATAATTTGTTTACGTTAGCAACGGTTCTTTCCATTCTATTTCGAGTAAGTCAAGACCGTCAAGTTTCAATTCTCTTAAGTGACACATTCTAAATTTTTACTCAAAGATTATTTTTCAAAGAATTCTTTCACTACATATTTACACAGAAAGTTAACATAGAGACAGGCACGGAGCCATGCAGAAAATAAAAATAATTACGCATTGAATTTCCCAGGTGCACAACGCACAAATATATCCTGGTTACAATAAGATACATAAGCAAGCAATAAATCTAAGTTAAGTAAAAGAAATGGACGATGAAGAATTATATTTCAACTAATTCGATGTGCTATACAGATCTGTATTTAATTAACTTATCGTTAATTAACATTCCAACTTATGTAGAGAAACTTAGCTCAACTTTAATACACCATTTTGCTGATAGAGATTAGCTAGCGCTGACGTCATAGGACAGATGTGTGGGTATGGCAGGTCTTCTTCTTCTAGTACCCAATTGTGTAATACTAAAAAAATATATTTTTGTTTTCAAACCTTGCATTCCATTTTTTAGACAGGGAAAAAAATATATTAATACAGTAATAAAGATATTTCGAATTTGATTAATACAGTCATATTTTATGTCAAACAACATTACCTTACTCATGATTATACTTGAAATTTGCTGTACATTTAAATAAAAAAATAAATATTCCTTGAAATAAAATATCGAAAACTTTTAATTTACTAAATTAAATTGATCTTTTTAAGAGCTAATAACTGACCTACCAAAAAATTCAAGATTAAATTTTCTTACTATAATAACGTTTCAACAATGCGTCACATTATAAAAGTTCTTGTTGCTCAAAAATTATGCGGTCTGATTTAATTTTATATATGATGTAAAATATTTTCTTTTGTTATTTTAAAATGTTCCAGGGATTAATCGGTTAATCGAAATTATTTAAAATATACATTATCTATTCAGTTTATATTTATTTTTACCTGACACTGACGCTGCTGCTCATGAGTCACACTTGGAAAAGTAACAGTGACAGAGATGTAAAATTTAACCTCTTCGCAACACCTGTGTTTAAGAATGAAAACCGGTACCCGAGTACAAATTATTTCTTACATTTATACAGGATTGTCATGGGAGATTAAAAATACAAAAAGTGCTAACCAAAAAATATTAAATTTCTATTTAGAAAAATTTAAATTAACAGCTTTTCAAAGCATATTTCTTTCAGATTACTATTGAAAATTAATACAAAAAACTTTGAATAAGAATAATATGAAATGTAAGTCACAGCTGTAGATACGATAGAATAATTTGTAGAGATAATGACAAAATAAAAAATATTTGAGTTCTTCCACTTTTTACATTAATAGTCTCCTGTGGCATCCCTGTTTATACAAGTACTTGATCTTGCCTAATTCGGGTGTGGACATCTTAAATTTATCACTAATTTTGTTCAGAATAATACAGATGTTTTTCAAATTGTTTTTAGTTAAATTTATTATTATTTTTTTGACAGAATGTTAAATTTTATAGAAAGCGTATAGATTTATGAACTAAACTTTTGTCTACTAATTTGAAAATAGCACTTGAAACCGAATATATATGACCTTAAAATTACATATCATAAACTGAAATACATTATAGCCTTCTTCCTGCCTATTCCCTACGAACCAGAGAAGTGGGGACACTTAGTCTTCATTCGAATGAATTTTAAAAATACCCTGCTTTGGAATTGAATGAGACAAAAAGTATCTTGTACAGCAATATATGTTGCAGATTTGAAATCAGCGATACGAATATATATCAAATTCGTTAAAAAAAACCTCATGCAACAAGAAAAAAAATCATTCCAACTATACTAGATCCAAGAGGTCGTGGGTTCGATCCTCGCCGGTCGAGGACTCCCCGTGTAGTAAATGGTGACTGATGCACGTTAAATCTGTCGAGTCTCAAAGTCCTCCATGTTCCCACAACAAATCAATACCTCTGGGGGTACTGATCCAGGAGTTTCCTTGTCTTCTGGATTGGTTCAAAATTACAAGGCTACGGAGTTGAACGTAAGTAGTCGTAAACCCATGAAATTGGGTCGGCTGTTCAACGACGGTTATAAAATAAAATAAAACTTTCAGTTAACATTTTCTCCCAGTGGTAATATAGGTTTTATCATAATTTTTTTTTTAAAATTTAGAATGTAACGAATTTCGCATATTTTTTTTAATCAATATTTTAAACCAGTTTAATTTTAGAAATGGTTGAATTTTTGGTTCCTGTCAGAAAGTTTTATAAAATACTGTTTGCTGTAAAAATCTTTGCTTCAGTACATTACTACCTAAAAAAAATGCTTCGTTAATAC
Organism: Parasteatoda tepidariorum; assembly: GCF_982258835.1. Taxonomy (NCBI): domain Eukaryota; kingdom Metazoa; phylum Arthropoda; class Arachnida; order Araneae; family Theridiidae; genus Parasteatoda; species Parasteatoda tepidariorum. Next base: position 10,929,440 of record NC_141759.1, read on the forward strand.
ATCTAATGTTGAAAGGGTATATTTTCTTAAATAGAAAACTTCTAGCTGCCACACCTATTGACAAAAAATGCTCAGTCCACCGTTCTTTTTCGGACTACTGAGGACGTAAGTTTTTCAATGGTGGTACTGAAACTATGCTTTTTAGGGGGGGGGCAAAATAAACCTTATATTAATTTTTGTTTTTAATATAAAAAAAATAGCTAAACTTACAAATATTTTTTTTAAAAAACCATATTTTGAAATTTTACATTAGTTTGCCTTTTTCAATTTTTTAGAAAATTTCTATCGAGATTCATAAACTGAAGTCACTTCATTCAACTGCTTGTTGAAAATCCGTAAATGAAGAAATCAATTACAAGTAGCAACCAATAGATACGTTTCTAATTAAGTTAGAATAAGAATTTTCCAATTGGAATTGTTACCATTCACAACCACAAAGTTACTGCAATTTGCTGAATTATATTAGTCATCAAATTACCCAGTTAGTCCTCTGGCTTAGAGATCTTTACAGGAAAATAAAGCAATAGCGTTAACGTGATCTTTTTGCGTATGTTTCATCGGATTCCAAAAATCGATATAGATGAGGCAACGAGTATAGTGATAATTTTTTATATGAAATCAAACACTTTAAAAGAAATTGTCATTTTAATTTAGAGTGAAGAAACAAAATTTTCGAACTTTAATTTTTTCATTAAAAGTTATATTTTACAATATAATAAAATCGAGAGTGTGTTTTTTTTTTCTTTTCTTTGATAGCGATAGGGGGATTCAGTTATTTCATCTAATATTTTTTATATGAACTATTTTGGCTTAAAATCAATTTTTGTTTTTTAGCTGAATAAATCTTTTAAAAGTTCTTTTATACTGAACAGTATCATGTCAAAAATAATTAGGGCCAAGAAACTTTGCTTTTGTGTTAAAAAATATTTTTTTAAATATTTCTGCTAAAAATTACTATTTATTTTTTTCACTTATCAAAAGTAAACAAACATCCTCTTTATTTTTTTACATTGAAAAATATTGCATTTAACATTACGTGAAAACAATTCAGGGTTTGAAACATCGTTTTCGCGCTTTAAAAAAAAAATCTTGAAATATTATTGCAAAAAGAGCTATTTAAAGACAACAAAAACATCCTTAAGATATTTCCCGTTTTGAAAACCATTATATTTAACATTATAGTATTATGAGGGGGGAAAAAAACATAAGTATTAAACTTTGTTCCTTAACAGTAAAAATTTCTTACGATTTACCAAATAAATTCCCCCTAAATAATTTAATAAAACTTCTTAAAAAAACGTATACAAATAATTTCATAATTTTTAATTGTTTAATAACATAGTCTTTTATTTATTTATTTTGTAATGACACATAAAATAAAGAATATTGGCTCCTGCATTAAACAGATATTGACAATTTTAACATTGACACCACATTATGTAGTTACGCCCTCTTCTTAATTTGAGTCAAATTTAAAAACTTGCCCCCTGATCGTAATTCCAAAATTCTGAAGGAAAAAAAAATTAAATTCAACTACTTTTTATCATGAACTTCGCTACAAAAATTTTTTTCTTATGAAAAATCGGTGATTTGACTTGATCTCAATGAATTTTTATTTACCAGGAATTGTAACGCGTACTTTTTCAGCATGCTAAATAATTATATTATGAAACGAAACGCTAACTAATCTTTACTAAATTGCAATGAGCATTAATAAATAATTACATAGGAGGAACAATTTTTTTTGTTACATTTATACAGCTTGATGTATGGTTGTATTATTGCTTACACCGGCGAAAGCTTCTGTATGCTTAGTAAGATTTTTTCTTTTTACCAGAAAACAGTCTTTGTGAAGTGAAGTTTGCCAAGATATGAAGTGGACGGATCTTTAACCCCTTGGGGACGGGTGATTCAGAGAAGCATTCGTACAAAATCAGGATCAGGACGTAATTAAATAAATAACGGTAACTTAAATGTAGTCTTTTCTAATTTGACAGACTTACTTTGCTTTTACTTTAATTATTGTAAGTTTAATCATTTGTATAATCAATGTTAATTCAAAGTATTACTAAATAGTTTTATTTTGAACAAAGTAATGGTGAATTAAATAAATCAAACAATTATAACTCCGCCCACAAATAAACTGCTAAAGAAATACTTTGATTACCAGTTTTATCTTTTTACCCTGATTGATATGGTTTTATGCTGTCACGTATTTGTGACAGTCGGCTCGAAAGGGTTAACACTCCTAATTCCAGACCGAAGTAAGGATTTTGGGCGGAGATGAAAGGTTAGCGTCAACGCCAATCTTAAGAAATTGACGATATAAACGGATTTCTTGCACAATTTTCTCGTTTTCAATAAAACTCAGTCATCGTAACTACAGAGTAGGATGACCGAGTGCTAATAAAGAATTACAGTCCACTCTATAAAACATAATACAAATTGAAATACCATAAGAAAATATTTTATTTTGATGACTGGTAGACTTGTTTTCTTATACCAGTAATGTTTTCACGAATTTTTGCATTTATCCAAATTTTGGATTTTACCTAATTCGGGTGCGGGGTTCGTGTCCCTCCGTGTGTTATCTAGTATTATTGGGTGTCTCAACTAAATTATTTCCCTTAATTTTAGCGAAATATAAATGTATAAGTTTCTAAACCTTTTTCAAACAGCAGTTGACCCAAGCGAAGGTATATGTTACAGACTGATGGCAATTAAATTTTAAAAAGACAATTGAACTGTGTTGTTTTCACGAATACTGTTTACGACATAAAAGAAGCTTGATTTTTTTAGAGGGATTAATTAACAGAATAAAATATATTTGAAAATAAAATAAATTATACTTGTTTTAAGAGAAGGGAAATATCTAAGAGACCTTCCCATTTGATAAAAACTCTGTCTTTTTTGTTATTACAGCAATGGATTTGTACTAGAATCCAAAATAAATATAGAAAAATTATCAGAATATTTTTTTCATTTACTGGTACGAGTGCTTTATTTATTTATTATTTTTTTTTGTGTGTCTCATGTTTTTTTCTACATAATATCAACCGGGAACAAATTTTTAGTTGCATTTTTACAAGTATTTAATCTTACGTATTTCGTTTGTATGTATATTAAATTTAACACTAATTTCATTCGAAAAAATACAAACGTATATCAAAATTGTTTTAAGTTCAGTTTTTTGGATGAATATTTAAAAACATATGACGTTAAAATATCGCGACATAAATTGAAATATATTATCACTCTTTTCCTTACCCAGCCCACGTACAACAAAAATGGAGACACTTTTGTAGTACGTAGAGCGTACTACAAAATTAGAAACGTTTGTAGTACGTATATCACTCGAATGAATTAAAAAAACAAAAAAACAAATAAGATTTGCAATTGAATGTGATATGGTGCTTTACTTAACAAATGGTTCATATATATAAAAAAAATTACATCATTTGTATGTAAATGGCTTAAAAATCTATAGATATAGAATAAGAAAGTCTCTATTCATTTCATCCCTAAAGAAAATATTGTGAACAATTAAAAAATTATTGAGATTGTCTAAATATATTTACCGAGCTACTGATGCTATGTTCGGATCATGATTAAAGTTAAAATATCGAAATTATTTTGAATGAACTCTGTTAAGAGATCTAAACAGACTACAAATGAATTCCTTATATTTAATACATTTTCAGTGAAACACTATATTTTACACTAATCTACTATTCCCAGAGATGTCAACTTTGCTCCATTTTGTAAATACGTATACAAATATTTTCAGCGTTTTCAATGGTTTAATAACATAGTCTTCACTTTTATTTTGGTAATGACATATGAAATAAGGAATATAGGCTTATACATTAAAAAGATATTGTCATTTTTAACATTCACACCGCCCTATGTAGTCACGCCCTTTTTTTAAGTCAAGTCAAATTTCAAAATTGCCCCCAAATCGATAGCTGAAAATTGTGAAAGAATTAATTTAACTATTTTATTATCAAGATCTTTTTGTACCAATTTTTCTTTTAATGAAAAATCAGTGACTAGATCTCAAAGAGTAATTACCACGAAAAGTAACACATACTTTCTCAGAATACTGAATAATCGTACTATGAAACGTAACGCCTACTAATCCCCACTAAATTGCAAAGAGCATTGGTAAATAATTACACTGTGGAGTTTGCATTTAAAGCATCACTTGTATTTGTTTTTATAACAAAGTTTTAACAATTTTTTTTATGTCAGATCATTTCTAATATTATTAATATCATATGGTTTTTAATATTATAAATATTACATGGTTCCTAATATTATATGAAAATATTTTATTGATCTAAAAAAGTAATTTAACTCTTTGTACCTCATATACTGTCTATGAAAGATACTGCTTTTGCATTTAATTTGCCTCTAAACCATGAAGAAATATTGCAGTAAAGGTGATGTTTTGAAAACAAGGAAAAATAGTTAACAATTTTCGAAAAAATTTCAAAACATTTGCGAGGCGACCACCGATTTTGCATTCCAAAATCCGAACTTTTAAGCAGATATCGAGAATTGGGGAGCACGTTTTTTGACGTATTCGCCACGTGTTTAAATTTTACGATACGTGACATTTAATTATGACTATACGTGTTTAAATTTTACACCAATGACGTTTTTCAATGCGTTAAAATGTTGGAAATTACATTGATCATGACTTGTGCGCGTAAAGAGCTACTGACAGATTCGTCCCACCTAAAACCGATAAAAATAGATTCGAGGATCTTGGGCAGTGGAAAATCATAAGATAGTTAAATTAATCTGATTGGTAAAAGAGGATTATTATAAGTCATATAATTGAAAGTACTATTTTCAACGTAAACATTTGTTTACGGGAAAAAAATCAACTATTGAATTTAATGGGTCAAAAATCAACAATCAAATGTATTGAATTAAAAATAGTTTCTTCCCACAAACCATTTTTTTGAAAGAAAAAAATCACTTGTAAAACTTAACGTGTTAAAAACAAGGGTATTGAACATTTATTTAGAATAATAAAATGAAATGGTTAAGAGAAATGCAAATAATAATCATAAAAATAAGTAATACAATAAAAATTTATCTACCACTTTTTTTAAAATTCAAATACATACAGCATTAAATAATTTCAATTGAGGGTATAATTAAATAATAAATAACCACTCTTAAAAAGACATCTTATTTCTCTAAACATATGTTTTCAAAAGCGGGGTGTAGTTGTAATCAGAGCTCGATAAACCGCCCGTCCTCGGCGGTTAACGAATTTCTCGAATCCGACGTCCGCGCGGACGGCCATTTTCCCGTTAATGTTCGTGATACCTTTTCACTTTTTGTTATCTTACAAGAGTCTAGCGCCTCACTTCTAAAATGACCCTCTAATCTAGAAATACAGCAACATACTGCTTACGGTGGAATTGATGTTTTCTCTGTCTGGGAGTACTGTAGCGGTTGAAAGGGGCTCTTTTCAGCAATTTACTTACAAAAAAAACACGTTACGTACTGGTCTTAAACAAGAAGTGTTAAACGCAATTATGAACATCTACCTAAATGCAAAACCCCTTTCAGATTTCTGTGCAGAAACCTCTGTAAATCATTGGCTTGATTGTGGAACTGGCAAACGTCATATTTGATTCATTTAAAAAAACGCAGTACCCTCGGATAAATTGACATTTCAGATAACTTGACTTTAGTCATTTAAATTATTTCATAAAATAAATACAGGGTTACTATTAGTAAACTAGTATTTCACTTATTACTGTATAATGTAATCATAGTATTTGCAATCCTAGTAACTACTAATTCATTGTGCAATTTATATAAATATTTGTAATAAAGGAGAAAATTATGTTTTTATTTATTTAGAAGATACGGGTTAGTTTCAAATGAGGACGGGTACATTGTTGGACATGCCATCCTCTGGGACGGGTAAAATTTCTGAGTTTTTTCGAGCCCTGGTTGTTATCAAATGTTAGAATTCAGAAAACGATTTACTCTTTGTGAGCGTTGACGTGAGTGTGCATTATAAAGAATAATTATTTATTTCTTTTGACAATTTCAATAATCATTATTTTAAATTGTAGCTTGAAATACGAACACCCAATACCTTTTCCATTATTATTTAATTTATTCATTCAGTAGTAACACTTAAATATCTCGATGCAGGAAAAATAAACTTACTCCTGTTACAAAATAAAACGCATACATCAATGTTGGTTTCTAACACAACTGCGACAGCAGCTGTTCCCAATTTTGTTTTAGCTACTGAACCATAAACAAGATGGTAGCCTGACTTTTAAATAAATTCCTTTAGCCGGTGTGAAAAAATTTCGAAACATTTGCAATCAAAAGTGAAATTTTTTCATTCTTTCATCAATAAATTAGAAGCACGTAGTTTTAACTTTGGTGAAGGTTTTGTTTTGCGAGTGCAATATATTTAACAATATACCTAACGTTATATTAATTTCGTATACTTTTCATCAAAATATTTAGACTCGAATAAAATATAATTTGTGCTATAGACGCTATAAAATAATTACTTGTGTAGGGCTATTGATTTTGATAAATTCATTTTGATAAATCTAATTTCAAGCTTAAAATTTATTTTAACGAGATATCTTATTCCGTGGGTAGCTTTAATGTATTCTACAAACTTGCTATAAATAATAATAATTTAAAAAAAACATTAAGAAGAATAAAATAGAATAAACATAAACAACTTTGGCTTTATTTTTATTCTTCTTTTCATTATAAATAAAAGAAAATATTCATTAAAAATGCGTATAGCTGGTAATTTTGTTTAATATTGTTAAAAACTTAATAAAAATATTTGACTTATCTAATTTTATATATTTAAGCAAAGTTTCTTACATTGTCCAAGAATGTAATTGCTCTTCAAATATGAGTTGTTGTTGTTGTTGTTAATTTACGTCGCACTAGAGCTGCACAATGGGCTATTGGCGACGGTCTGAGAAACATCCCGGAGGATGATCCGAAGACATGCCATCACAATTTTGATCCTCTGCGGAGGGGATGGCACCCCCCGCTTCGGTAGCCCGACGACCTGCGCGCGAAGTCGAGCACTTTACGGTAGCACAGTGTAACGAGGACCAATACCGCACACCCTCGGTCCCTACGCAGACTAATCCAAGTGGTCTCCCACCCGCACACTGACCGCAGCCAGTGATGCTTGACTTCGGTGATCTGCCGGGAACCGTGTCTTAACGATCAGTCCACTGCGGGACCTCTTCAAATATAAAAGACCGCATTAGTACTAGAATCCTATAAAACTCAAAATTCGTAGCAATTTTCGGATATAGAAACAAGTTAAATCTTTAGTTTATAATTGCTAAATGCATATTGAGAATTAAATAAATCTTTGTACATTTAAGTAAACTTAACTTGTGAATATGATTGTTCATTATGGTAAAGATTTAACAATTATTGTACACAACCATGGTGCTGCAATTGTATAATTATTGTACTGTTACAATTAAAAATGAGTTAACCAAAGCACTGAAACTTTGGATTTTTTGATCGGATTTTCATGTACCAGGACTTAATTTCAATTGTATCTATCCTTAAATATTCTAATTAATTAATATATATGTATTATTTCAAGTTACGAAATCAGACACAAAAAATGCACTTTCTCTCAATAAACGTGCTTTCTTTTAAGAACTGATTTAGGTTCTTAATCCTCAAAATGGGGGGAAGGGAGAGCTGCAATCTACACATTATGATTTCTGTTTGAAATTGACAATTTTAACATTTATGTTTGATTTCGTGACATAAAATATTTTCCCCACACTAGTTATTTAGCATATATTATTATATATACACATTATTTATTAGGCCTTGGAACAAGGAATATTAATTCCTGGATCAATGCGAACATAAAGTCAAAAGTTTTTAAATTTTCGCGTCTTTTTGCGCACCGTGCTAAGCAACGAATGAATTTATTTACTACGAATTGTAACGCTTACTTTTTTAGAATAATTATATTATAAAACGTGACGCATACTAATCTTTACTAAATTGCAAAGAGCATCAGTAAATAATTACAAAGGTGGAACAATTTTTTTGTTGCATTTATACAACTTGATATATGTTTGCATTATCGCTTACAACGTAGCATGCTCCCATGCTTAGTAAGATTTTTTTTGAACGGAAAACAGCTTTTGCGAATTAATATAACGATGAAATTCGCCAAGATATAAAGTGAGCTGGTCCTTAACATACGATCCCGAGCCATCTGGTAAAATTTTTGAGCTGAGATAAATGGTGGCTGATTTTTTCCGGGAAACAGCCTTTGTGAAGTGAAGTCGTCCAACTGCCAAGATAGGAAGTAGGCAGATGCCTAACGATAAAATAAAGACTTACAGATCTTATACGTAAATTTTGACTCTTCCAAAGAAGCTTAGTCATCGCAACTACTTAGTAAAGTAGGATGACCAAGCGCTAAATTTTTTTTTCAACATAAGGTTTCTAAATTAAGTAAATTGAAATATGAAGAAAAAAATGTTTTATTTTAATTACTGGTAAAGGGTTTTTCTTATAGTAGTAATATTTTCACAAATTTTTGCATATATGCAAATGTACCTAATTCTGGTGAGGGGATTGTGTCTCATAATGTCATCTTGTATCAAGCAACGTCTAAACGAAATTTCCCCCCTTAATTTTAACGAAATATAAATGTATTAGTTTCTAAACCTTTTTCAAACAGGGACGATTAAAGCACTTGACCCAAGAGAAAGTAGGGGAGAGTCGGGTAGCCCAGCTCACTTAAGGAGTATTGCTTATATTTCTGTATAATATTGAGCAATAATCAATATTTTTGTATGTTTCTATTGTTTTATCCTCTAATTAAACAATGCAAAAAGAATAAACCAAAGAAAGAATAGTTTAACTTAAAAAAATAGAAATTTAAAAAAACATGTTTTTCAGCTCTTTTCAAAATGTGTCGGGTAGCCCCGTCCAGTTACAAAAATTATGTTTTTTGACTGTTTTTTCAGGTGTAATTAGAATGATCAATTTATCACAAAATTATTTTATTTATTACATATTTATATACTTTTAGTGAATTCTATCATTTAATAACAAAAATTTTCTTACTTTTATCATTATTAATGAATATTAATATATTTTAATATTATTATATATTTATATTAAATATTTAACGAAAATAATTTAATTTAAGTAACAATAATTAATAACAATAGTTGTTTTTCAATATAAACTTATTTGGTTGATCTCTTCTTATAAACTTAATATAAAATACTTCTTATAAAATTACCAATTCACTTTGTATTTTGATTGCATTCAAATGCTTCTGTAGACTGATTCGTTCGCAAATAAGCGAAAATAAATAAGTAAGTGAATAGCTTATCATAATATTTATGATTTCTTGATATTAAATTTAATTTGGATATATCAATTACATTTTAAAAATATTTAATTTGCATTTTTAAATATATAAATTTATGCTTCATATAATATTAAAACATATATTTGTTGTTAAAAATGCATATGACATTCATATTTGAAGCAGTGAAATAATAATCTTTGCAACCGAACATTTATCGACGAAATAAAATTGGGCGGTGATACTCGACATTCATGTGGGCGGGGCTACCCGAAATCCAAGTTTTTTGTAAATTTGAAATTACTCGAACAATTTTTAACATATAAACTTCTTTCTTTGTGCAAATTAAACTTAGGACTACATACTTTAATGCTGTATGTATAGAAAAAATTATTTTTTTAGTATTACAATGAAATTTAATCGAAACATTCAACCAATTTTTCTTAATTTCATGACTACTGTATTCAACATATTTTCAAAACTATTGTTTACCATGTTACCAGCTGCATAAGTACTTGAAATTTGAAAATAATCTTCTTGTAGTTATACTTTTTATGCGACTTCCAACAAGGTTGTGTTAAACGTTTAACGCTACATTTTTATTGGCCGGGAAATCACGTGGTAGGATCCAGTTTTCCCTCATTCATTTCCATATTGTTTTAGCTCTCACGAGCATAAAAATAATAAAAGTCATAAAAGTATTATTTTTCTATAAATATTTTTTTAGTTTGATTTGATACACATATAATTTAATAGGATAGTATTTTTTATTTTCAAATTTAGTGGATAGAAAATTATAAAAAATGATTGAACACAATCCCACGGACAATGCGACGGATATAAGGTTATGTCAAGGTACGTCTCTTGTGAATATCAATTGATTGTTAGGTTTTCTCTTTTGAAATTACATTATGACGCATTCACATACATTATTAATACAAATTATACAAATACATTTTCCATGGCGAGGCGATGAGGCAACCACAAGCACTTCCACTGGTTCAAGAGGTCCACGAGGAAAAAATGCACAATATTACCGTTATTACAGAGCACGGAAGCGAGCGGAGCAGGAAAAAGAGTCGCTGAATAGAACTAGTGATCCTTCTACGACCGCTGATTCTTCTACAATTAACGTCGCAGGTTACGAAGTTTAACTTCTTCCGCGCGGAGGGACTCCACGAACTATTTTTTTTTTAATATAACAATTAATGTTCGATGGCCCATTGACTTGAAAAAATATTCTATACATATGAAATAGACAGTGGGCGGCGGTACCCGACTCTCCCCTAAGTGTTACAGACTGATGGCAATTCAATTTAAGAAAGACAATAAGACAATTGTAATTTTCATGCATTTTGTTTACGTCATAAAAGAAGATTGATATTTCTTAGAGGGATTAATTAACAGAATAAAATATATTTGAAAATAAAATAAACTACAGCTTGTTTTGAGATTACTGAAATATCTACGAGATTTTGCCTTTTGATGAAAACTAAGTCTTTTTAATTATTACAGCAATGGATTTGTACTAGGAACCGAAATAAATATAGAAAATAATTAGAATATGTTTTTATTTAGTGGTACGAATGTTTTTCTTTTTCGGTTACTCATGTTTCTTTCTACATAATTACAATCGGGAGCAAATTTTTAGTTGCATTTTTACAAGTGCTTGATCTTACTTATTTCGTTTGTGAGTCTATTCAATTTAACGCTAAATTAGTTCGGAAAAATACAAATGTGTATCAAAATTATTTTTAGTTTAGTTTTTTGAAAGAATATTTATAAACATATGACGTTAAAATATCGCCCTTTTTCTTACCCATCCTACGTACTACAAAAATGGGGGCACTTTTGTAGTACGTAGAACGTACAACAAAAATATAGACGCTTCGTAGTACGTATATCACTCGAATGAATTAAAACGAAAAAAAAAAAAATCTGGTTTGGAATTGAATATGATATGGTGCTTCACTTAACAAGTGGTTCATATATTAAAAAAAAATTGCATCATTCGTATGTAAATGGTTTAAAAATATATCGACGTAAATTAAGAAAGTCTTTATACATTTCTTCCCTGAAGAAAATATTGTGAACAATTAAAAAATTATTGAGATTGCTTAAATATATTTACAAGGCTACTGATGCTATGCTTGGACCATAATTAGAGTTAAAATATCAAAATTATTTTCAATGAAGTCTGTTGAAAGATCTAAACAGACTACATATGGATTCCTTTTATTTAATACATTTACAGTGAAACATTATCTTATAAAAAATGTAGGCTCATACATTAAAAAGATATTGAAATTTTTAACAATCACACCGCCATTTGTAGTTACGCCCTTTTCTAAAGTTGACTCACATTTCAAAATTACCCCCTAATGAGCATTCGAAAATTGTAAAAGAATTAATTTTACTATTTTTTTTTATCAAGAACTTTTGTGCAAATTTTTTTAATGAAGAATCGGTTACTTGATCTCAAAAAGTTTTTTTTTGCCGAGATATGCAAGGCTTATTTTCTCAGAATAGTAAATAATCATACTAAGAAAGTAACGCCTACTAATCTCTACTAAATTGCAAAGAGCATCAGTAAATAATTACACGGTGGAGCAATTTTTTTGATATATTTATGCAACTCTATATTATGTTTTTATTTTTATTTACAAACTCGTTTGCCTCTCCATGGTTAGTAAGCTTTATTTTTTAGCAGGGTGAATTAACGATCAATTCCGCCAAGATATAAAGTGAGCGGATCCTAACATACGATCTCGAGTTATCTAGTGAAAATATTTAAGCCAAGAAGAATGGTCCACGTCTTCCTTTAACACATTGAGCGCCACGCTAATTTTACGTGACTTGCCCATCCGGCCACGGTAAGTAACAACAAACTAAATTCGCAAATATTAGACGGATTTTGCTATTTTTTTAAAAGGCTTATCATAACATATCTGATTAAAATGGTGAATAATGTAAACCTACGAATTGTTCGAAGATAGTGGTGGATAAAAATCTACTCAATTGAGTTTATTAAACCAAGAATCACAATAGTTAAATAAATTTTAAATACATTTTCTGCAATTCCATAAAAGAGTGTAAATTTTATAGTTCTATATCATGTTATACGCTGTCAGCCAGCTGTTTTATCCGGCCTATGTGAAAGGTCAGTGTCAGCAAGCGGTGGCAGACGCAGCCTAAATGTAATTTCAGTGTCAGCCACCGGTGGTTGACTCGGACTAAATGTAATTTCAGTGGCTGACACGGCCTAAATGGAAAGTCCAGTGTCAGCCACCGATGGCTGACGCGGCACTCAACGTGTTAAGAAGAAAAGAGTTTGCTAACGAAGAAATTCAGATAAATATGATTTATTACACACCTTTTGCGCTCCACTTAGTAAGTGAAGCTGGCAAAAGGTTTTACATTTTCAGGGTCCATCATAAGAATGGTAGAAATCATATAAATCTCTGTGCGCTACCGCGAAGCGGCATTAACCGATCCATCTGTAGTAGTAATTCGATGATGAGGAGTAGTGAGGTGGAATGGAGATGGGGGGGAAGAGGTGGTGCTTAGCACCAAAAATCGAGAGTGTATTTCGTGGTCCATCATAGTCCTAGTGTTCTGATTTTATAGGGCACCTGGGCCGCGAAGCGGCCCCTATCCCATTCATCTGGAATTTTATAACAGTTTTGGTTGAGCAATGAGGTGAGCAGGCAATGGAGTTGCTTTTATGAATGTTTCAAGCTCTTTGCTTGAATAACTAAAAAAGAATCAAAAATAAATTGAGCAGCTTGCTCTAAACTGTGTTTGTTTGATTTTGGAGTTGTTCAGAATTGTATCAGCATGAGTAAACGTTATTTTCAGAAAAGTTGATGAAATTATTTGTTTCGATAGATATGAGGCGTCGGAGGTGAAATGTGCAGCTATTGGTCTGTAGTTTTTATCTTTGATATAATTTTCAAATTTAAAGATTTCATTAAAATTTGCTGTTTTACATTCTATGGCTTTATCGAAAAAATCTGCATTTAGCTTGTATATATGCTGTGATAGAGTATATTTTGAGATCTGCATGTATATTGGTATTCCGGATGAACCATCTTGCACAGGTTATTTTCTAAGGATCTTGTTTTGGCATTGGTTTAATTTCTTCAGTAGATGTTGAGGTATCGTTGTCCAGGCAGGTGAGGCATAGGTAAGTATTGGGCGGATCATTGCTGTATATAGTAGCTTCTTTAGTTTAAGTGACATATTCTGATTATATATTAATGGTTGTATGGCTATTATTGTTGCATTTGCTTTATCTATTGTGCTTTTGATGTGATCATTCCAGGTGAGTTTGCTATTGATTATAAGGCCAAGATAATTTGCTTTTTTAACTATTGGTATTGGTATGTTGAACATTTTTGGTTGAAGTTGTGGAAGTATTTTAATTCTTCTTTTTTGTATAATTAATATTTGTGATTTTCCAGCATTTACTGCAGTTTTTCCATTTTAAGCACCAGTCTTCTATTTCGTCTATATGGTCTTGTAGTTTTTGAAGAGCATCATTTCGGTTTCTGGATTTAATAATAATACCGGTATCGTCTGCGTAATAGGCTGTTATGCTGTTATAATCGGCTTTGTTTATAGGAAAATCATAAGTGTATAATATGTATAATATCGGTCCCAGAATGCTGCCCTGTGGTACTCCGGCTGTGATGTTTCTCTTTGTGGATTTTTTGTTTTTGATGGTGATTTGAAATGTTCTATTAGAAAGATAGCAGGATAGGAGTTTGATTATGCCGGGTGGAAAATTCAGCTGTATGAGTTTATATATTGTACCAGTGTGCCATACTTTATCAAATGCTTTGGATATGTCAATCATCAGGAAGGCTATTGTTTCTTTATTTATGATTGCTCTGCCAGTATAGTCTATTATTCGGAGTAACTGTTTGGTGGTATCTAGTTTTTGTCAGAATCCATACTGTTCGTCGGGGAGGGCTGTAAGAAGTGGTTTTATTCTATTGTAGATGATTTTTTCGTATATTTTTCCAAGTATGTTAAGTAGACTGATTGGGCGATAACTCTCAGGGCAGCTTGGGTTCTTATTTTTCTTGAGAAATAGAATGACTGATGCGTTTGTCCAGATTTGTGGGTAGTAATTATGAGCAAGGCAGACATTAAAAATATGCGTGATTTTGCAGATGTAGTTGTTTGGTAATAGTTTTATCATCTTATTCTTTATCCCGTCCTCACCTGGAGCTTTATTGTTTTTCAGTTTTTGTATGATGCAGCTAACTTCTTGATTATTGGTTGAATTTATTGTTTCTGGGATGAGGTGTTCAGTTTGAAAATTATTAACTTCTTCTGTGATGATATTGTGATGATTTTGGTCAGAGTTGATATTTGGTGAAAATTGATTTTGAAGTGAATCTGCGAATATTTCGATTTTTTCTGATATTGTGTAAGCTGCGCCTGTTGGTCCATTTATTGGTCTGTCTATTTCAGGAGTTGTTTTCAGTTTCTTGGCCATTTTCCAAATAGGGTTGTTGGTAGTGCAGAGGGAGGTGATTTTTGCCTGCCACAGTTGTTTTTTATATTTTTACTGTGTTTTTTAATCTGGTTATTGAGTTGTTTTATTGCGTCCAGGTGTGCTGGGTCGTAAGTTCTTTGGTACCATTTCCTGTGCGAGTTCCTTAATCTTATTATATTCTTTATTTCAGGTGGTAATCTGTAATGATGAGCAATATACTTGGTTTCTGTGGAAGCGTTTTTAAAAGCATCTGTTATTTCATTCTGGATTTGCTGTATATAGTTTTCTATTGCAGTTTCGTTTTCCAAGGATGGTAGGTCTGTTCCATTAATTGTAAGAGTATTTTGAAAATGGTTCCAGTCAGTTTTATAATTTGGTTTCTCAGATTGTTCTATGGTTTCCCCAACGAGCAGTTGAACTGGCAGATGATCTGATGATAAATGGTTATGAGCGCAGGCGAGCATTGGAACATGCATGTTTGTTATTGCGATGTCTAGTATGTCCGGACTATGGTTAATCCGATTTGGAATGTAAGTTGGAGTTGTTGGTGCTACTACTGTTAATTGATATTTGCTAATAAGATCTTTCAATTTTGAACCACTGTGGTTGAAGTTGTTGCAGCCCCATACTGGATGTTTGGAATTAAAGTCACCTGCAACTATTGTATCTAGGGTGGCTGGAAATAGGAGGTTCATATCATTATCTGTTAATTTATTTTTTGGAGAATTATAAATTCCTGTGATTTTGATGTTCTTGTTTCTGTAGCTTAATAAAATAGAAATTTGCTCATATCCATTATCATTTTTTGAGTTATATTCTGTTGTTAATAAGTTGGTTTTTGCTAGAAGTGCTACGCCGCCCCCTCTGTACCTTCTATCACATCTGTAGACTGTATAGTTGGCTATTTTAAGATTTTGGGTTGCATTTAGATGAGTTTCTGTTATTATGAATATATCAGGATTGTGTTCTATTATAAAGTTTTTTAGTTCATGCTGTTTTTCGATTATACCATTAGCGTTCCAAAAATAAATATTGATGGTTGGTTTCAGTGTTGATCTTAGTATTCTGAATCTATTGCTTCTTGTTCCTCTGAGTAAACTGCTTTTTGGATTTTCTTGAACATGTTAAAGCTTTCGTTGCTTTGTAAAAAGTTCACAAAGAGCTTGAGCTCTGATAGTAGTGATTTTGCTTCCTTGATGATGGTTATGTCTGTTTGTAGATTATTGCTGGTATTTGGTTGATATGCTGATTTTACGATTTTTGCATAGCTGTTTGTGCTGCCAGGAGTAATTCTGTTGTTTTGATTGTTGAAGCTGTTGATCTTGAGAGTCGGATATTTTGGGCACTGTTTGTAGTTGGCCGGGTGTGGTCCACCACAGTTGGCACATGTTGCTGGAGTGTCTTTGGTTTTCTGACAGAGATGAGTTAGGTGCTCCTGACCGCACTTCAAACATTTAGGTGTATGTCTGCAGCTGGCCTGGACGTGGTTATATTGTTGACATCTATGACACTGTGTGAGTCCTCGGCGCCCTTTGTAACTCGTTACTGAGACAACAAGATCCATGAATCGGGTTAGGTAGAAGATATCTTTATTTTGTTCCGTTTTGTCTAATGTGATAATATGTAGAGGTAATTTTGTCCTGCCTTGCTCAGTAAATTTTGTCATCTGCGTAACTTTTTTCGGAGTGAATCCATATAATATGAGGTTTTGTTTCACTTGTTCTTCTGTAATTTCTACCGGAATACTTTTAATGACAACTCTGATTGGCTTTTCTTCATTTAATTGGAAAGTATGGTATTTTATCTGCAAGTCATCTAGTATATCTATGGCACGACGTCTCATATCAATTTCGAAAAAATGTAATTTTAAATATTCTCCTGTGTGTTTACCTTCAAAACTGGTTATTTGCTGGTCTTGAAGCTTCTTCTTTAGGTTTAGCCATTGTACGCTGTTATCTTTTATTATTATCGGTGGAATCCTGGGTTTGCTTGCTCTCTGGTATTGAAAATCTGTTGTTTCTTCCATTGCTTCTTCAATGACGTCATTAGGCTGGTTCAGTTGGTTTCTCCTAGGTTCGGATGTAGCGGGCGGTTCCCCTTGCTGGCATTCCTTAGAGGTGGTCGCTATTGATGTCTGCCGTATGGTGACTCCATCTTGAGCTGCTGTGGTGTTGGCTTGTTGTTTTTGAATTGGAATAAAATTTTTTGCATTGGGAAATTTTTTGTTGGTGGGTTCATCTTCCTCCGAACTGGTTGATCTGGTTCTTTTTGTAACTGCTTGTTGTTTTCCTTCGTCACTGATTGTTTTTTGTTGGTTGCTATTCGTATTGGCTTTTGTTGATGAATTCTTTCGATTTTTGTTTTTCTTTACTGGAGTGGCTATGGATATCATGGGATTGCTTGGGATTATTATTTCTGACTCTGCATTCAGTTTGTTGATTTTTTGTAGATGTCTATTTTCTTTTTTTAATTCATCATTTTCAGCTTGGATCTTATCCATACTTTCCTGCAGTGTGGTCATCTTAGTTTCAAAAACTGTTTTGATGTCATTTATTTGCTGAGATAGAGTTTTGTTGAGTTCGGTTTGTTGTTGAAGTTGTTGCTTTAGTATATCCATAGTGTCCATTACCCAGCTGGGAACAGCACTTTCACTGATTTGAATTGTATTAGACATTATAGTGTTATTGTAAGTACAGAAATAATTATAAAGTTTATAAAATAAATTTATCTGCACTTACTTGGAATAAATGCAGCTACCGCTGCACGAAAATTATAACTTGTAAATAAAATTGTAGTTCGGCATACACTTTATGCTGACAAGAAAACAAAATTGTCTTAGTGCAACTCGCACTATGAAGCTCTGTTTGGTGCCGTGACCATAAAAGTTTCAGAATGCACAAATGTTTGCAAATAAACACAAATAATCAGCTTTTGTAGTCATAATTCACACTATTAATTTCGGTCCATCATAAGAAGAAATTTTAGAATATATTACCAAATTGTTGGAGTTAAATAATGGTAGTTATTTTAATACTAGTTAAAGATCTGTTTTTATGTTTCAATGATGGAATAACTAGATAAATTTTGAGAATCTACTATCCATGATGTTTAATCAATGACAAAGCAAGAAAAACTCAGTAGCTTGCTTTGACGGTATGGAATTCACTATGATTGTCAGAACGTTAATTAAGTTAAGATGTTTCATAGTTTCTTTTTCATCGGGAGTTCCGAAGTAAGGAAAATTTCTTGAAAGTTTTCGAATTTTTAAACAATTTTAACATCTTTTTTAGAGGGGAAAAGTTCATTAACAAGCCTATCACGGCAAGAGGGGGAAAGTTTATTAACCACAATGTTTATTATCACGAAACATAATATTAAATGTTATTCAGATAATGCAAAGTGGAACTCTTCGCCGATAGCATTGAGCAACAAATACCTCCTACACTTCACTTAGTTTATCATCCTTCGTTACTGAAACTGAATCCGGCGATGAAGATCGTAAACAGAAGTTTATTAAGAAATCAGTCACCACTGCTACCAATGATGACAAAGTTAAAGCTATTATCAAAAACCAAAAAAAAAAAAAAATAAATAAATAAAAAGCAAAAGAAATAAAGAAAGCACATAAAGTAGATAACATAAACATTAAAAGGATGAATTCCCTTCCTCGCTGCTTCATAAGTCAGTTCTGTTTCTTAGATGTGTGTATTCATTCTCTTCAGTACAAAATCGTACAAATCTGTTCATTAGATGTATTCATTATAACTATCCCCCCCCCCCAGCATTGAAGAATTTTGCTATGATTTTCACACCTAGGCTTCGAAAAAACCCACTCAGTTTCATTTAAGTTAGACCGATTAGTTCAAAATAATCCTTAAGAGTTAAAATCCTTTCTGGAGCTACTCGATGAACAGTTGAGGGCCAGAATGAAAAGAACTCTCATCTGTTAAATAGCTTATTTGATTATTCGAATTTGTTTCAAATGTTTTTTTTTAAATTAAAACAGATGTCAGCTGTATTACAACTAGAGGTTTCTAAGGCTGTTGCTTACGTTTGACATCAAGGCCTTATAATAATATTACATAGCCTTTTGATTTAGTTCAGCTACTAGACTTCTAAACAAACAGAACTTTACATATCAAGTGAAATAAAGCGAACTCAACTGTCAGGAACATACATGCCGGAGTACTCCAGAGAAGTATCCTTGGATCTTCCTTGTATATTTTGCTTACATCTGATTTCCTAAAGAAGAATGGAGAGTTCTATCTTCTAGTTGCTTTCTATGTCGATGACACTCCAGCTGTCCAAAAAATTTTACACTCTGTTTTTGCTGTTTCAAGACTGTGACCAAAATTGAGGAGTGGTGCTAAACTCAGTCTGTAGCTATAAATGCTGATAAAAGCAATTTATTATTAATCCAAAACTCAAAATTAACCGAAAGAATACAAACCATCAATCAAACTATTCCAGGGGTGCAAAAAACTAAACACATTGGCCTGACATTAAATAATAAACTTATATAGAACGAACATATAAAAGAGATTATCTCAAAAAAAACCGAGAAGTGTTCAAAGTTTCTAGACCATTCATAAAAGAACACTTTTACGAATGGTCATTTGCTTTTATCAATGGCTTTTTAACATTTCACTCATCGGCCGTGCTCCTACAATGCCATTGTTTTTTCATTATTAATGTTTGTGCCGCCATTTGGCAATCCTGAGTTAGATGAAGCGGAGTTCAGATTCATCAAACAATACCCCAAATCGAAGCCTCATGTGTATTAGTTAAGTAAAATAAATGTGAAGCACATACTGAAGCAACCATGTTGTTAGTTTCCTGATTATTGAATGTACTTGAGAATATCACTTGCCTGCTTCGTCTACTAAGGACAACAGTTTTTATTTTTATAAATCATTCACTTTAAGAGAATTTATATATTTCTGATTATTTATTCCATTCTCTCAAAATATTTTTCTTTACTGAGTTGAATATTATTTAACTTTTATGTCATTCGTAACTAAAATAAAAATAAAAACTATTACGGTGGAGCAATTAAGCATAAATATTACGTGATATCTTACTGTGTACTAAATTTTTTTAATCTGAATAATAGTTTCCACTTATTTAATCTACACACGCACCCACGCACAGGCAGACCGGCAGTCAGGTGATATATTTCATATTTTAATCACGTTTAAAATGATGATAATAGTAAATATGTCTTTGACTTAATATTTAAAATTTAGCCGAAGAACATTTACATTATTGTAAAAGAAAATTAATGTAGAAAAGGATCTTGTTTAAATTTTTATCTGTTAGGTCCCGTACATTCTTTGCGAAAACAATTTTTTTTTAAAGCATAATTGTTTTAAGGAAAAAACAACATTTAGGGGAACAATCTCAGAGGTTCTTGAAGCAGGTTAGCATCCTCCCTTTCTCCTAACCAAACTGAGGTTGGGGAAAAATTTTTCCTTTTCTTTATGGTTGGTTTGCTATTTATTTTTACACTATTGATAAAAACGGTACTATAGCATTACTTTAAGATATTTCTTTGAGAATACATTTAAATCTGCTAACATATTTTGACATAGAAAGAAAAAATAAAATTTCGGTTGGCTTGAAGCAGTGTACTAAGGACTATTCGTATAACCTTGAGAAATGACTGACAACAAAAACAAGGACCTGGAATTTAAATGTAGGTGCATTTAAATATCACAGTGTTTTTCCTTCTATGATTATATGTTTTATTTACAGATAGAGTTTTATATAAAATATCCTTATTTTAGCTTATTTTAAAGGATGAGGTTCATTATAACTATTTCACAAAGGAGGGGGAATATGATATTTAACATGGCATTTAATATTTTTTTTTAACGCAGTAGTAGGTTATTTTTTCATGAAAATGAGACTAGGGCCTATTGAATTTTCTTTTCCAAATATTAGTAGATACAAAATTTGCCTGCATGATAGTATTATTTATTTATTTTTTTAACAATGATACTGTTTTCAGATAAGCGGACTAACAAAAAAAAATGTGCGGATTTTGAAAGTTTGAAAGGCTATGTATATACTAAAAGATTCAATGACTGAAGTATGTGCTTGGTAACAGAGCTTTTCCAATTATTGAACTTTAATGTTCACTAAAGAAATTATCAGGACATTTGCCAAAATTTTCAGAAAATGATCCCAAAACTGATTTTTATAATAAGTTTGGCTGAATTTAACTTTGAAAAGCAATACTGAACTATTAAACGAGTCCATGTCCAGAACTAGGCGGCAATATACTAATTATGTAGCAAAACAAAGCTTTGGGTTGTTGTTGCTTCTTTAGAGAAAACATACTTATTTTCACTTTTAAAGAAATGAACTTTAACTCTTAATTTTTCCAATTGGCAGGAAAGAAGAAATTTCGAAGCAATATTCATAGCTCATAATCAACTTTTATTTAAAATGAAAAATAAAAATCAATCCTATTAAAAAGTACACCATCTGTCGGTTTTGACAATGGAATTTTTTTTCCCTTTAATTTATATTTGGATAGATCGCTGAAATAGACAAATCAATAAATTATTTTAAAGTGAGTAGGACAGACCAAATTATTTTATTTGCGAAATACCAGATCAAGAAAGGGATTTTAAAAGAAAACGAAATTGGAGTAGCTTTGGTTGTTTTTTTAAAATTACATTTGTAGAATATTTAAATATGAACATTATCATCGCTCCGAGAAATCTGTGATGAAAATTATAAAAAAGCACGTCATGTATCTTGAATGCGGGGGGAGAAAGTGACAGTACCTGTTTAGAAAGAATATAAAGGTTGAAATTCTTTACAAAAAGCAGAGAGGGTAGAATTGATTGCTCAAATCAGCAATTAAAATTCATATAAATGAAAATTAACTATTATGCCATGCTTAAGCGCTTTCATCAATAGCGCTGAAAGGCTTAATTTATCAATCGATTGTAGCGAAACCGTTATACAACATTTAAAAAAATCATTGTTCCTAAGAAGCTTATGTATAATATTTACTGGTAGTTTTAAAAATAACAATTAATTAATTAAATTTATTTTTATAATTTTATGACAAGGCTAAGAGAAACACAAGAACTCACCAATTTAAGCAATCAGAATTTATAGTATAGCGCTCTCTCGAATTGCCAGATGCAAACAATTCTATACCTTACGAATCAAATTTTTTTTCCAACTATTATTTTATAAAATAATAAATATTAATACAATTTATATTTTGCATAAATTATCTTCGGATTAACGTTTTTTATAATTATGTATAAAAATTCCCTTTGGAGTAAAGCTTAGAATAAAAATTAGGCGTTACTTTTTATTTGTTACAACCAGAAATGGTCAAAAATTTAACATTTTATCTTTAACTAACTTTAACTGTAACTTTCCTTATAAATACAACTTTCTTAATGTTGATTACAACTGTAATCGTGCTTACAAAAATCGATTACTGTAATAAAATACTATCTATCATGTTTACAAATTTTGATTACAACGTTAGTCAAGGTTACTATAATGAATTGCAGCAAAAATTACTTTTAATCGAAATCTATGGCTGCAGGCAATTATGATTGCATGTAATTATGATTACAAGTAATCAAACTATACGATTACAAGTAGAGAGGATTGTACGCTGTAAAAACAATAATGACACCCTACTGTCATCCTTTCTTCTTCCTTTAATCACTTATTTGTGATTTGTTTGTTCTTTATGATCTGGGTTCTTGGGGGCCTCACATGGGCCCTTTACACATTCATCATCTGGTTTTAAAAAATTGAGGTGGAGTTGATATACTAGGTATGTTGGTATTTGAGGTGGAGTTTGTCTTGGGGAAAGAAAAGAGGCAGTTTGTCCTATGAGAACAAAGATGAATAGTGCTAGTACCTTATGAAATAACATCAAAGGATACTTGAGATGAACTATGTACAGATACTTACATATAATTTACACGTCAATGTATGCAGTATTACTGTTGAAGAATTGTGCTGGAGGGTCAAGAGTGAAGTCCTCTTCTGATAAATTTTCAAAGGCAAAGATTTAGTTAAAGTTTGTGGTATCACATTGGTATGCTTCGTCATAGAATTTTTAGTTTAATTTATAGAAATGATCATTGAATTTGCCAATATTAAGTCCTCGATGAAGCAGCACTGCTCTAATATTTTACATTTGTAACATGATCGTCCCCTGTGAGGTTTTTATTTATCACTAAACCAATATATGTCGCACTGGTTACTGTGAAAATCTCCTTATTGACGAAAACCAGTTTATTGACGAAAACCAGTTACCTTATTGACGAAAACCAGTACAGCGCATTAATTCATTCTTCCTTTCTTTCTGGATTGTGAACAGTTGAGATTTCTGTAAGTGCGTTAATTTTAAATTTCCAAACCAGACATCATTTTTCGAAGTGGCATTCAACGTGTTAATTCAGTGATGCTGTAATAATCAGCGTTGTCAACCATGAGTGTACAAAATGAACGAGATCGAATCAAGAATGCTGCTTTGCGGATCACCTCCACAGATGACATGTCTTGCCATGGGCGGATCGTGAATTTGTGGGGCCCTGGGCTGAAACTACTTAGGGGCCCTAGCAGCCATTTTGTCAAAAAACTGTTTTCTTTAGTGATGTAGATAAGTATATAGAAAAAAATAGGACAATAAAATAATTTTATTTATTTTTAATTTATTTATTTTTATTTGTGCATACAAACAGCAACTGTACAACATTATTGCAAAAGAAATTGACAGGTTATGTATTGTTATGTTATATAAATTATAAAGCTACCTTTCTGCATTTTTGTGCTGAAAATTCCTTTATTTGCTCATCACAATGTAAGTCCTTCGTTAAATCACAATTTATGGAAAGAACTGATAAATGATTTAGTCGATAGTTCGACATTGTTGTCCTATATTTGTTTTCTATTTATGACATCCTGGAGAAAGAGTGCTCCTCTTCACAGCTAGTGATTGGCAAAGTTAAAAAAATCTTTAAGATAGTATAGCAATTTGGGAAAACATCAACAAGTTTCTTTTCATTAATTAGCATTTAAATTTCACTGCAAGAGGTGAAAGACTTTAGCTTAGACTGAAGTAAATAAGATTTCAACTGAATGCACTCATTCACTAAATGCTCGTCTACGTCATCTGGATAATAATCAACAATATTACGTACACTTTCCAGATCTATGTTTTCCATATTTTTGTCTTGCAAGTCCATTAAAAATTTGAATTTCTTGCTATACATCTCATAGACTTGGCTCCCTTTATTTAAATCCATAATCAGCTTATCCAACGCAACGTTTAGCGTGTCTCTTCTAAATTTTTCTTTGCCGTATACTGAGAATTTATCTGTAGACTTATCTGAAAATTTTGGAGTAATGTGTCTCTTGTTTATGTCATTGTAGTCTATTCCCACACTAGTACTTAATTTTTTAGCTTTCTCTTTGTATTCTTTTAGCTTTTGATCTGATTGGTGCCTTATGTTGTTCCCGAAGTCTTTTAATGATACAATTAACTTGTTACCTTCACAAATATCTAAACCAGGGCTCTGCATTTTTTTATTAACTAAATTAAATCTTCCCAAAAACTAATTAAAATTTCAGTATCGAATTTCGCCATTTTATTGAATAAATTTCGTGCCTCTTTCCGGAAATCAACTTTCTCATCCTCATTTTCGACAGACGCGCACAATGCATGGGTTGATTGATCTCAGGGCTGCCAACTTTATAATAGTTTTTTTTTAAAATTAGATATTTTTTTAAATTCAAAATATCACCTATTGTTTTCGGTGGGAACTGGGGCCCTTTGTATCCACGGGGCCCTGGGCTGCAGCCCAAAAAGCCCTTAAGTAGATCCGCCTATGTGTCTTGTAGAGTTGTGGTTATTAAGTTTGATGCAAAAATCCCTGATGAACAACTAATTATAAATAATTCTGATGGCAGCGGAAAGGAGATTTAGTTGTATCAGCTTATAGATAATTTCATCATGCCGAGCACGATCTAAGGCTTTACTGATATCCAACATCAGAAAATCCGAGGCATGCTTGAGGTGTGGTTCTCTTTCGGTGAATGCGATGACTTGAAGCAGTATTCAAACCAGAACGAAACCTGCTTATCGGGAAGGCAAATTAGAGACGACTTGACGCAATTGTAAATAATTCCTTCGAGAAACTTTCCAATTTTGATTAAAAGACTGATAGGACGGCAGCGTGAGGGAGGAGTCATATCTTTTATGTGACTTTAAAGTGAGCATGGCCGTAGGAGTCTTGAGAGATTCAATAAAGGCATTAGTGAGATGTTTTACATGGGAGGAGGGTAAAAAAAAATTATTATCGTGTATTTTACATTACAACATATTATGTTTATATAGATATACACTGATGGCCACCGTAAATGCAACACCCTGAAGGAAGCATGCAAATAACATAAAATTTACAACATGCATTAGAGAAGGTGAGATATGCAAATGATTAGAATTTCAGCGCAGACGCACATTCGATTTTATTATAAAGCCACCTCCATTGTATAACAAATGTATTCTACAGCACATGTCTATAATTTTTGGAAACTACAGGTATTATTAAATCAAATTTACCAGTTAATATATCTCTAGCTTACTATCGAAAATTTAATGAAGATAAAAATTGATCATCTCTCGCAACTAAGTTCTAAGCCTATATCACACGAGAGGAAATAAGTGCAACTGTAAGTGTAACCGCAACTGTAAGTGCAACTGTAACTGCAATTTCTCCAAAACTTGCTCGAAAAATCCTCGTGTGATATAGAAATCACGGTTGCACGAAATATCTGCAACTGTTCAGGCAATTTCTTATATGAACCAATCAGATCGTTTGCTTTTTATGACGTTTCAATTTTATGTGATGACGTATACAAATGTAAATAAAAATGGCGGCGACGTTGGTGAAGAGGATGATTGGATGAAATTTTTTTATAGACGAAACGGAACAGTTTTTTAGTTTAATAATAACATTTCCTTTAAAATTAAAGCATTAAAAATACTTTCACACGATGAGATGACCATCTCAATGCAGTTGATGTACTACCATAACAGGAACCTGCACATCATTTTAGTATCGGTGAGTATAGTACACCATTTTCTAGATAAATTTTCTTATAAAATATTTATTTATTTTAAGCTAAAAAAATTAA
Organism: Parasteatoda tepidariorum; assembly: GCF_982258835.1. Taxonomy (NCBI): domain Eukaryota; kingdom Metazoa; phylum Arthropoda; class Arachnida; order Araneae; family Theridiidae; genus Parasteatoda; species Parasteatoda tepidariorum. Next base: position 10,955,518 of record NC_141759.1, read on the forward strand.
AACTTATTATAATTTGTTCCGATCAAAGTTTTAGTTCCTTTAAATAGAAATAATTTCTATTTTTATATGTGTAAAGATTTATACTGGCGAAAAGCTTTACTTTGAAATATTCGCCAAGCAACTCGCCAAACTTTGTCGCATTTTTATAACATAAAATATAATAATGATTATATTTCTCTATTTTTAAATTTTAATCTTTACTTTTGTTGATTGTAAAAGCATGTGTCCGATTATTTGAACTTTTTTTATTATTATAATTATTTGTGAAATAATTATTTTATTCTTCCCTAAGAATTATTTTAATTTTTGAAAATCTCATTTTAAAACAAGTTAGAAAATATGTGTGGTAAATATTTACCTTGTCTCTCACAAAGTTACCCCATTTCCAGTAATTATTGAAAAGTATTAAAAAAAGGTAGTGTATTATATATAAGAAGTAATTATTAAAAATGTCAATTCCCAATCTCCTTGTCTGTTTCTACATTCATTCCCTCTATTTCTTCTTCTTCTTTTTTTTTTTTTTTTTGGTGTATGATGATTTGCACAATATTTTGTTTATAATTATTCAAAGTTAACTAATGATACTTTACTTTTTATTTATACTTCACATTTATCTTTTGATACTTAACATTTCTACAATGACAGTAAGTTTGCAAGTGTACCTTACTAATTTTTCACTATACTTACATTTTTAATAGTCTTCGTTTATAAATACAATTTATTTTTCTTAAAACAAATTTCAATCCAAACATAAGAACTACAAAACCAACTATACCTGCCATCTTTCATTAGTGTATAGAATAATCTTAGAACTATAATCAAAATATCCGTAAGTTTAAAAGGAATACCTAAGGACTTAAATGATTTCAAATTAATGATATTTAATCTCCCTTATTCTAATAATGTGTTGGTAAAATTTTATCATGAAAGTGTTTTCTTTCTTTTATTTCAGATATTTCGTATAATCCTGTAAGGTTCGTCTGGTGAAGAAGGAAAGAGATGTAATACTGTTTTTATGAAAGAAATTAAAAAATAAGAAATGAAAATGAATAATGTTCTAATTGTTTCACTTGACAATAAATTTTTTATTTTTTAAATTGATTCTTGTATTATTTAAAATGCAAAACAAAACACGTAAAAGGCAATAACAAAATAATATGATACATAAAAAGTATGTTCTTAATAAAATATTGTTTTTTTCTTAGTTATTAATAAATTTTTTCTTTATATACTACTTGCTGTACCCTGCGCGCGTTGCAACGCTTTCAGTTTGAATTTCAATATTGTATTTAAAGGTGTAAATGAGATTTGCGATTATGATTTGAAATGAGAATTTTATTTAATGGTGAAAAAAACAGTGATAGTCTCAGCAGTTAATTCTCTAGGATATCGTTAGTGCATTTTCAAACAGACATGTATGGTGATGCACACGGACCATGAAACATATTCTGGATGATGATCTGAAATAAGTCTGATTAATGGTGATATATAATATTTCTGCTGATATGAGCTGACCAATTTGGCATGGAGTGATTTTTTCAATGAGCCAAATCATGTGGCAATCCTCCTTTTCGCCATTCAATAAAATACATCAGACACCGTGTCTCTCCAAAAACATGACGCTTCGCAATGAAACCAAGTATAGAGCTTAAAGTTTGTTTTAACTCACATGTGGTAATATCATGAAGATCCGATGATGTTTGCATAGGTTACAAAAACTGTTTAATTTCAGCTCAAGCAGGATTGCATGTGAACGTAATAAATAACTCTGGTAGCCCATATGCGCACCGATACTTGTAGTACCGAATTTACACTACCAAACTACTAGTCCTGTTTCCAAATGACTTGTAGTCGTTTGGAAACGCGAATTGTACCGGCGTAAATTTGCCAAAAAAAAGTTTCGATTAGTTTGTTTGACCTGATAAGAACGTTGATAATGACTCGGCTTACGACGTTAAATCTGGCAGTTTTACTTTGCCTCCAGAACAGTAAATTCCAGCTGTTTCATTCTTAAATTTGAGAGCACTACATAAAATACATAATTGATCTATTTCTCCGATAATGACATTTGGAGGAAGACTATAGTTTGTTGTCGGAACATAGTGAAATGCACTGAGATTCAAATCAGAGTATTGGCAGCGTCTGAATAGCGAAATACTTTCTCGATCGGTTTTCATTCTTGCAGAGATGCCAACTGCTCCGGACGAGCCATAATCATTAAAAAAGAGGTAAACAACTACATACTAAAATTTGCAAATATTCGACTAATTTTGATTTTTTTTTAAACGGTGTCGCATGACTCAATTGTTAAATAGTGGCGAAATATATAAGACTTTGAATTTTTTAGAAATAGTGGTAGATAAAAACCTAATAAATTGAATTTATTAAACTAAGATTCACACACTAATAAACTACCACTCGAGGATATTTATTTGCTCTCCGGAGCAAGTTGGCATCTCTGTTCTTGCTTCCCGTTGTTCTGATGTTTCCGACGAACGGACTTGAGTAGTGCGTAGTTGATTCGTCAACAGTCTTCTTTCCTGTTGCTCTGATGTTTCTAAGGAACGGACTAAAGCATTGTGTTCTCGATTAGTTTCAAGTCTTTTTTCCCGTTGCTCCGATGGTTCTGAAACACGTGTAGTTCTCTTTTTGCGTGCTTGAGATGTTGATCGACTAAAAGCGATACGTTTAGGCTGTATATTTTTGCAAATATTCTCTCTCAAACAAAAATTTGCTAAATCGAAAATTCACATATTTATTTTAAATAATAAAAAAGCAATAAAAACGAAATAAATAAGAAGGATAAAAATGATAAAATATAAGACAAAATTCTATTTTTTAATTGAAAGAAATAAAATGAATGTGAATTAGAAAACTTTGTAATAATAAACAATCTAATAGTTGAGTATGGTAAAGTGCGGTGAGTTCTCTGCTTATCGCTGTTACAACAACTGTCAGCAATGAAACCTTCAAAAACTATATTTAATTGTGCTAACCTAAAATTGCATACTAAAAATAAATAAATTTTGAAAACTTGCAATTGGAATGAAATTTGCTTTCGCCATTATTTTTATTAAACAGTTTTGGCAATTCGCGATCGCAACGAACTATAGGGGGCGTTGTTGTATGAGATTAATACCTGTGATTTCTATATGAACAGCCATTCAGTTACTCTGGAGACGTCTTTAATGTAGCGTGTAACATTGTAACGTTCCTTCTTTATCGTGTCTTATTAAATTTAAAAAAGAAAAATGTTTGATATCCTTTCTCATGCAACCAAAAACAAGATGGTATCTCTTTTTTTTTTTAAAGAAGGATCATCCAAAACACATCTGAAAAATACTTGTAAATAAACAGAAAAAAATATGTATCTGCTTATTAGAGTTAAACCTAATGCCTGAGAAACAGTTTTACTAAATTTAATGATATAACCTGAAAGGCCAATTTAAACTTTACATTCCACAGTTTCAAGAATCATATTACTTCAAACATTTAAAAATAAGCAAAAAGTATACATAAACTTCATAATTTTATGTAATTTAATTTTCTGAAAAAAGTTCTTTGGCAACAATTTTTATCAAAAAATTTTAAGTTTTAATAAAAATCATTATTTAGAAACTAAAAAACGTAAAATAAAGAATGCTTACGATACAAAGCAAAAAAGAAAAAACCAATTCCAAAAATTCCTTACATTAAAATAAACAACTTTCATGTTTTTTCTTTTTTGATTCATAATCGGAAGTAGAAAACCATTCTGTAGAAAACTATCATCAAATAAGAAAAAAATTACTTAAAAGTAAAATTTTTTATTTTATAAAAATTAACACTTACCTTAACTAAAATTCCTACCTCACTAAAATTCCTTACATTAAAATAAACAACTTTCATGTTTTTTCTTTTTTGATTCATAATCGGAAGTAGAAAACCATTCTGTAGAAAACTATCATCAAATAAGAAAAAAATTACTTAAAAGTAAAATTTTTTATTTTATAAAAATTAACACTTACCTGCTTTATAAATCAGAAGAATTCCAAAATGATTTGTTCTTCGATTTTTGTTACCATTTTTTAGTGCTACGAAAATGCGTCTTTGGGATTTGCCAAAAATAGAACAAGATGAAATTTTATTTTTTCAGGAGCGAAATATTTTGTCCATTGTCCACCGAAATCCGAAAAGTACTTTGAATTTAAATAAAGTGTTTTATTTTATGATATGTCGCAAAAATTTTGGTGTAAATTGGTGGCACTTAAAAACCGCCAAATCTGTAGTTGCGGTGGCGTTATTACGTAAGTACCGAATTTTTATTCCACACTTTTTTGAATCATATTACTTCAAACATTAGAATATGCAAGAAGTATACATTAGCACATAATGTTATACCATTTAATTTTTCAAAATAATTATTTTAACTACAATTTTTATCACAAAATTATAAACTGAAAAACGTAAAATAAAGAATACTTAGGATAAAAAAACGATTTTAAAAATTCCTCATATTGAAATAAAAAAACTTCCATATTGTTTCTCTTTTTATTCTTATAGTTCTTAATCAGACGTAAAAAAGCATTCTGTCGAGAACTATCATCAAATGAGAAAAAAAAATATTTACAAGCAAATTTTTTATTATAAAAATCATAACACTTACCTGATTTATAATTCCGGCGAATTCCAAAATGATATGTTCGTTGTTTGAAAACTTTATTCTCAAATAATGGATACATAGTTTATTCCTTCATTACTTTTAGATAACATACTACACAGCAAAGTTTTATAATTGTAAGATCTTGATATGAATTTGAATATGTAGCTAAAAACAGAATAGCTGAATTCTATTTGAAATTATTCTTTCAAAACTAAAAAAACTTTCCAAGAAAACGATAAAAATTAATTAAGAATCAGCACAAATGGCACTATTTCAAGTAATTTGGATAATTTTTTATTGTTGCTTTCCGAATTATATGGATACTGAAATATATACTATTCTATAACGAAGAAGAATATTCTATAACTATTACAGTTCTGTACATTCTGAATTCATATTTATTTATTGGAACGACGAAAGCAATATTGACTTTAATTTGTAATGAATTGAAGACAGAAGAAATGCATTTTACCTTAATACACACATCTGTAACAGTATGCGATAGCGAAATCGGAAGTTATCGGTTGCAAGTTTGTTGATCTTAGAAGTTAAAAATTATTGAGGAATTTTTCTTCAAATGTTTGACGTGTTCTGTTTCTGAAAGATTTACCAATATTCTGAAGAGTTTTTTCAAGTTCTTCCGCCTTTTTCTTAGGGAAATCTTGCTTCTTATTTGCAGCTAAGAAAATGGCGTCTGATTCTGCCAATGATTTTGATGGAACTAAATGAAAACGTGATAAATTTATGTCTGATATTTACAGGCTCTCGCTAGAGGGCGTACTCGAGTGTTGCGATCGTGAATACTAAATCCATGATACGACCAATAATTTCAAAATCTATTCTCGGTAATTTTACGTGCTTGTGCTCACCTGACATAAAGAAACTTGCGCGAATTATAATTAAATATTACAGTATGCGTAATTTACTTTTCTAAAAGAATAGAGCTATAAGATAGAAAATATCACTGCTGTTATCTTCAAGATATTTGAAAACTGAATCGTTTATAGCGAAATTTAAAACAATGGCTAACTTTTAACCAATCAGAAAATTCCATTTCGACTTTCGCTCATACCGCTGGAACGGTTTGACGCAGAATGTTCTAATGTCGACAGAAACCTTCCTCGTGCTTTGAACTATCTGTATGCTAAGTTTCATAGCTTTCTGTCCGATGGTTTAGGAGTCTATAGAGGGCAGACAGACAGACAGACACACGTTCACTTTTATATATATAGAGACTAGCTGTACCCTGCGTGCGTTGCAACGCTTTCAATTTGAATTTGAATTTTGTATTTAAGTGTGTAAATGACATTTGCGATTATGATTTGAAATGCAAATTTTATTTAATGGTGAAAAAAAGCAGTTAATTCTCTAGGATATCATTAGTGCATTTTCAAACAGACATGTATGGTGATGCACACGGAGCAAGAAACATATTTTGGACAATGATCTGAAATAAGACTGGATCTATGGTGACATCAAGAATTTCTGCTGATATCTGATCAGTTTGGCAAGGTGGTTTTTTTTTCAATAAGCCAAATTAGAATGTGTGCCTGAGGCAATCCTCGTTTTTGCCATTCAATAGAGTACACCCAACACCGTGTCTCTCTAAAAACATGACGCTTCACAATGAAATCAAGTAAAGATTATCATTTTTGTTTGAACACACGTGCTGTAATATCATGACGATCCGATGATGATTGTCCTGGTAACAAAATATCTCTAATTTCAACCCAAGTAGAATTGCACGTAAATGTAATAAATAAATCTAGGAGCCCATATGCGAGAACATATGTCATTGCATCCTGTGAGTATTCATACATGTGCCTTGGAGTCCAAGGCACGTGTATGAATACTCAGACATGTATGAATACTACATTTGCAGGGAGTCCAAGTTTTTCTCTCTGCAAATGTAGTCGGCAATATAATCATTTTCCCCACATCATTCGGATTAACGTTACCATCATTAATTATTGCATCCCGTAAATGAATGCATTCTTCTGAACGTAATTTGGTTTGATTTAATTTAATATACAGTAGGCGTTCAGTTTCAATTTTCGCATACATATCGATAATGTATTAATGAACTAATTGTCGACATTTTAAAGTATGATTATCAGCGTTTTGGCAATCATTAATCTATATGCGTAAAAACTTATTGCACTTGCTTTCTTATTGGTTTTCTCACCTGTTTGCGGACTTCTTAATTTTATGTTAAAATAATATTCCTCCTCTCCTCACCAAAATAAAATAGGATATTGCAATGCATCATATGATCGATAAGTTTCTGAGAACTCTTTGAACGTCACGATTTCTGCGATGAAAAACTGTATCGCGGGAGGTAAATTCTTCGCCAACTATAACAATAGCCACTTCATCCAATGTTGGCGCATTGTATTTTTCTTTGTGGTGGCCTACAGGTGTTTTTTCAGCTCTAATAACAACTTTGTAAATATCGGATGACATTTAGTCAAGGGCAATTGTGAACAGCCAAATTAACTGATTATGTTGATCGAAAAATTTTTGTAATACGGTAACAATTTTTCGTTTAGTGCCATTGTTTACCTGACAACGTTGATTGACTTGATCATTTGTGTTATCCATGAAATAAATTTGTAGAAATTTATGATCTGCGTTAGGCATTGAAAGAAGTGATCCTGCAAGATGATAAATTTGGCCTTGCACTTTGAATGTTGGGATGTAATTCTCGTTCACGATACGTGTAGCACCGAATAAAGTAATTTAGAAACACGAATTGTACCGGCGTATATGCGCCAAAAAATGTTTCGATTGGTTTGTTTGACCTGATACGAAGGTTGATAATGTCTCGGCAGGCGACGTAAAATCTTGTAGTTTCAGTATGCCTCTAGAACAGCAAATTTCAGCTGTTTCATCTTTAAATTTGAGAGCATTACAAAACATACATAATTGACATATTTCTCCGATGATGACACTTGGGGGAAGACTATAGTTTGTTGTCGGATCATAGTGAAATGCACTGAAATTCAAATCAGAGTATTGGCAGCGTCTGAATAGCGAAATGCGTTCTCGGTCGGTTTTCATTCTTGCTTCCCGTTGCTCTGATGTTTCCGACGAACGGGCTTGTGTAGTTCGTAGTTGATTTGTTGACAGTCTTCTTTCCTGTTGCTCAGATGTTTCTAAGGAACGGGCAAAAGCATTCTGTTCTCGATTAGTTTCAAGTCTTTCTCCCGTTGCTCCGATGTTTCTGAAACACGGGTAGTTCTCTTTTTGCGTGCTTGAGATGTCGACCGACTAAGAGCGATTTGCTTAGGCGGCATATTTTTGCAAATATTCTTTCTGACAAAGAAAAAGAAATGTAAAAGTTGACAGTGGTCGCAAATTTGCTAAATCGAAATATCACATACATATTTTAAATAATAAAAAGAGCAATAAAAATGAGATGAATAAGAAATATGAAAATTATAAGATTTAAAACAAAAATCAATTTTATAAATGAAAGAAATAAAATGGATGAATTCGAAAACTTTGCATAAATAAACAAACAAACTAATAGTTTTCAAATGACAACTGTCACAGCACTGAAATCTTCGAAAACTATATTTAATTGTGCTAGCCTAAAATTACGTACTAAATATAAATATTTCTGAAAACGTGCAATTTGAATGACATTTGCTTTTGTCTTTATATTTATTAAACAGTTTTCACAGTACTAATTCTGTGATACGACCAACAATTAAGAAATCTATTCTCGTTGATTTTACTTGCTTGTGCTCACCTGACATAAAGAAACGCGCGAATTAAAAATTAAAGTATATGCAATTTACTTTAATTTACTTTTCTAAATGAATAGAGTTATAAGATAGAAAATATCACTGTTGTTATCTTCAAGATATTTGAAAATTGAATCGTTTATAGCAAAATTTAAAACAATGGCTAGCTTTTAACCAATCAGAAAATTCCATTTCGACTTTCACTGATATCGCTGGAACGGTTTATCGCAGAATGTTCTAATGTCGACAGAAACCTTCCTCGTGCTTTGAGCTATCTGTATGCCAAGTTTCATAGCTTTCTGTCGGATGGTTTAGGAGTCTATAGAGGACAGACAGACAGATAGACAGACAGACAGACACACATTCACTTTTATATATATAGATAGATAAATTACAATAAATTTGTCCTAAAATAAATCCGATAATTTTTAATTAAATTATCTTATACCAATAATAAATGTTTTAAATTTTACAATAATAATTTGTAAGTATGACATTGGAAATCCTCTTATATTTAATAAACAATTTTACTAAGAAATTAGAAAAAATAATTTTCATAAAGTGATATTCCTGATATGCAATGTGTAAATGAATAAAATTGATGATCCCTTAATGCAATGTAAATTAATTTGATGACAATAAAATTCTAAGACATTGTAGTATAGATAAGTCTGACATTATTTATTATGTATTTTTTAGACTAAATTAAAAAATAGAATTGATTTGATAGATCTAATAGTTTTGATGTTATGAGTATTTTATGAGTAAAAGGAAGTCAAAAATTTTATATTTCATACATTAAACCCTCATTTCTTCTAAAGAATTATTTCAAAGGACTATTTTTTTGAATTAAGCTTAAAAAATTAAATTTGAAGAAATGCCTTACTTGTTTAGATAGCAATGTCAGTTGCATAAAGTGGTGTAAGTCATAAAATTGTCCTTTCTACACATGAATCTTTTAGAAATTTTCGAATTGCTAAACTATTAAATCAGACAGCTTGTTGTTATTCTCATTCGATTTAGCGCATGCATAGATAATGATACCGCACTTGCCTAGCTAGCATGTTAGATAGTAAATATATATAAATAAACTATGCTTTTACAGGGTGCGGAGCCAAATCTTTCAACGAAAAATAAGCAACTTTTAAAAACATTTTAGGCACTCAAAAAATATTTTAAAGCGCTATGTAAATTGACAAAATGCAAAATAATTTTCAAAGACTTTACATGATCATGATAAAATAACTAGAATTTGAAAAAGAACTCTTTTCTTGATTATATTAGCCATTAAAAAATGATCAAGAGATTTTTCGGTTCGATTTCAGAGGGTGGAAAATGAAGCCTGAAATTGAGAATATCTTGCAAAATGCAGCAGAGTTGCACATGAGAGAGTAAGAATCTCACCGAACCCAGCTCACTAGACATACATGCGGACTCGAAAGTATTTCACCAAACCTGTAAAATGATTGGCGCTTTCATACGCTATGAATTGACGGTACGCTGAAATTGATCGTGGTTGAATGAATTCTGAAAGCGTGAAATAGAAGTATGTGAAAAGCACGTTTTTACATAATACGTGGCGAAAATTGACATTCCCTTTCATAAATCTCATTTTCGAAAAAGGAAAATAAAGCACTTTTTAAAAACGCTACGCACCATGTTTTATACCTTAGTCACTCAAATCAAGATAAAAAAAATCGTCAAAATTCTAGTTAGTATTTAAGTCCATCCTCCTTATCCTTTTAGGAACGCAACATGAAATTCATTGATATCTTGTTATTGTAGTTGTAGTTAATTTACGTAGCACTAGAGCTGCACGATGGGCTATTGGCGACGGTCTGGGAAACATCCCTGAGGATGATCCGAAGACATGCCATCACAATTTTGATCCTCTGCAGAAGGGATGGCACCCCCGCTTCGGTAGCCCAACGACCTGCACGCGAAGTCGAGCACTTTACGGTAGAATAGATTAACGAGGACCAATACCGCACACCCTCGGTCCCTACTCAGACTGATCCAAGTGGTCACCCACCCGCACACTGACCGTAGCCAGTGACGCTTGACTTCGATGATCTGCTGGGAACTGTGTCTTAACGATCAGTCCACTGCGGGACCATTGATATCCTAATATCATCTTATATTATGAGATAGAAATCATAATCCTTTTTATACTATGCTACCTCACTTAAAAAGCACTTTTTTAAAATTTTGCGCATTATGTTTTATACATTAGTCACTCAAATCAACGTAAAAAAAATCGTCAAAATTCTAGATAGTATTTAAGTCCATCCCCCTTATCTTTTTAGGGACGCAGCATGAAATTCAATGATATCTTAATATCATCTCATATTATGAGGGAGAAATCATAAACCTTTTTATACTATGCTACTTCACTAACGGGGAAATAAAGTTTTCAGAATTTTTATTTGCTGCTGGAAAAAAAGACTTCACACAAATACAAACGTATGAAACTAAATCAAAATCAATCAATATTCTACAGCGTCTGTGATTTCTTTTTCCTCCCTTTACGAACATCATTGAGAAACTATGATATAATAGAATCATATGTAGGGTGACCAGACGTCCCCGATTTCCGGGGATTGTCCCCGGCGAGGACCTCGTGTCCCCGGTCGGTTTGCGTCCCCGGTTTTGTCCCCGGTTATAAAATTGAAAAATTTTGTGTAAAATATTTGATAAAAATATGTTATATGTAATTTTTATTTTCTCAAAAATTTTCATACAAATTAATGTAAGCATTGAAAATTAAATGTAAACTAGTTTTTAAGAATACACTATAACTTATACTACAGAAATTTTGGAACACATAACTTTAATATCTAGTTATGTTTACATTTTTACTAGGCTGTACGCCAGACATGTTTATATAAGAAAAGAAGTTTAAAACAAGACGTAACATGAATATTAGTTGCTGCTTTTAAAACAATTAATATCTTGGGTTACATAAACTGCCAATATTAGCTAATTTCCACTAAAAACAACAATTACTACATTTCTGTTTTATTTTCGAAAAATAACTAAAACATTTTATAATCAGGTAAACATTTTATAAATATCTAACCAATAAAGTATAAAAACATTTTTTATGAAATTGTTATTATTATCACTTACGACTAATTAATTTTTATAAATTCTAATTATTCTACATTTTGTTGTTGTTGTTGTTCATTTACGTCGCACTAGAGCTGCACAATGGGCTATTGGCGACGGTCTGGGAAACATCCCTGAGGTTGATCCGAAGATATGCCATCACAATTTTGATCCTCTGCAGAGGGGATGGCACCCCTCGCTTCGGTAGCCCGACGACCTGCACGCGAAGTCGAATCTACATTTTGAAAACCTCATAATTTGTTATCGTAATAGATATTTAGAAAAATATTTTTATTTCTTTTAAAATAGATGTCAATATAGCAACAGAAACAAAAAAAAGGAAATGCCATTATTTGGATGATTGGAAAAACGAGTTTCCATTTATTGAACCGAATCCTGATAATTCTTCCAAAGTAAAATGTGTGGAGCAACGTTTTCAGCTGGAAGTGGAGGACGAACAGCTATAGCAGATCACATTCTTACAATTAAACACAAAGAAGCTTTGGCAGCAAAAACAAAAACGAAATCCGTCAAACAGTTATATCGTAAGCTGGAACCATCCAAAGAAGAGTTTGACTTAGCAAAATATGAAGGAACGCTTGCATTTCACACCATTCGTCACAACCAATCGTTTCGCAGCATGGACTGTACTTCAAATTTACAGAAGAAATTTGTAGACAAGAAATTTTCTTGTGCCCGAACAAAATGCGAAGCTATCGCTGTCAATGTTTTTTCTCCTTGGGCATTTCTTGAAATGAGGAAAGATTTACAGTCTGTTCAATTTGTAACAATATCTTACGATACTTCCATCACAATCATGTAAAATTACTTCCTATTTTAGTGCGGTATTTTCAGTGGGACTGTGCTAAATGAAAGATCCAATTAATAATAAACTTGTATCACTAAACGAAATTAAAGGAGAAACTGCAAAGATTTTATCTTCAGAATTATTAAGCGCACTATTCGAGTTCCAATTGAAGGATAAAATGGCTGGTTTGTCTGCGGATAATACTAACACTAATTTTGGAGGATTGTTAAGAAGAGGAACAGAAAATGTTCATACTAAACTTCAAACTGAGTTAGAAAGAGATATTTTTGGTTTTGGGTGTAATGCGCATATTATACATAATGGCGCTAAAACTGCTTTTGATTGTTTGCCTGTAGATATTGAAGTTATGGTATCTAAACTTTTTAGTTATTTTAAAATTTACACAGTCCGAAGCGGAAGACTGAAAGAATTCTATGAGTATGCTGACCAAGAATATCATCAAATTTTAGGACACATTCATGTTAGGTGGTTGACATTACTTCCTGCTGTAGAAAGAATTCTTAAAATTTATTCATCTCTTAAAGAATTTATGTTGTCTGAAAAAAAGTGCCCAAAAATCTTGAAGAATTATTTTGAGAGTGAAACAACCGAGTTATGGTTGTTTTTTGCGCATTCGCATGCAGCAATTTTTAATCAAAGCATCTTGAAAATTGAAAGCAAAACAAATGTGTTATTGAATCTGGAGCGGTTGTCAAGGATTTGATATTTGAATTGAAAGCACGAAAGAATGCCAAATTTGTTCCACTTGATGTAAAACCTGAATTGACTAAATTGATTGCTGAGAATATCATTACTGAAGATTCTTATTTAGAAGCTTCGAAAGAATTCTATGAAGCTGCGATTTCATATTTAGAAGCTTGGAACGATAACAACGATGATATGTCTGATTTGAAGTGCCTTCTTTTAGATTGTAAGCCTTCACGGTCTGAATTCGACGAGGCAGTTCTGTCTCTCTCTTCAAAATGTGCAATTTTGAATGTTAATTCCGACGATTTATTTGACGAGTTTACTTATCCTGAAGGTTATTTGGATTCAAAAGACGATAAATGGTACCAATCCGTACACATAATAGACAAATGGCGCGAAATAAACAAATATTTTCAAAAAAACAATATACCATTTACAAATATCAGAAGAATTGTGGAGCTTGCAATGTGCTGGCCAAGCAGCAATGCGCCTGTAGAACGGGTATTTTCGCGCATAAATAAGTATTGGACTAAAGAAAAATCTCGAATGGATGTGAATACAGTGAAAGCGGTTTTATCTGTACTGATTAATTTTGATTTTTCAAGTGACATATTTTCTAAATTACTCAAAAAAAATCCTGAAATTTTAAAGAAGATTCATTTTTCAAAAAAATACGGTGTTTAGAAATAGTATAATTTTAAAAGCAATACAATTGTTTTGTTAACAGATTTTAAAATTGTGTAAAAATGTTATAATCACGATTTTAACGATATAATTTATATACTAAATTATGAAAAAATGTAAACGAAAAAAAATAAATATTTTTTAAGATAAATGATCAAATTTTTTTTTTTCAATTTTTTCTGTCGATAAAATTGGGGGAGGGGGGTAGAGATGAGTGTCCCCGGAATTGCCCGAAAAAATCTGGTCACCCTAATCATATGATAAAATAAAATATGAGCCAAAAGTAAGGATTAATAACAAAATATGGTTACCCAATTACATGCAACCGTTCAGGCAATTAAGCAACCCTTTCGGCAACTCTGAACGGAGGAATTACGCTTAGAGTTGCAGATACAGTTGAAGTGTTTTCTTAATTCATAACCATCCGCACATTTAAAAGTAGTGCAGAAGGTGTAATGTTTGTCATAGATTTAAGTGAACAACTTTGTAACAAATTCTCAAATCCATAAATATTTATTGAATTTAATAGTGCTAAATACTGGTAGATATGCTAATAGTGTAATAATATAATTGCATTATCCATTAGCTTTCGTCGATAACAGTGCGAGTACAACACAATGGCACTGGTAAGTTTGTTTTTAAGATGACATAGAACTCACTATGATTGCCAGATATTTAATACAGTTACAATATTTCATAGTATTAGTTTCTTTGCTAACGCGTAAATAATAGAGAATTCTCAAAATGTTCTGGAGTTTCGAAAATATTTTGCAGTTTCAATCTTGTGAACTAAATTATATTTTTGACAATCTAAGTTTATTAACATTGCTCGCCGTTTTATTCAAGATCATCATTGCCATATGTTCGCATTTCAGAGAAAGTGGGCGTTACTGTTTTATTGTAAGTAAAACATTTTTGGATGATTCACAATCAAAGAAGTGCATATAAAATATTCATCGCACTTTGGATGACTAACAGTAAAAAAAAAGAGTAAATAAAAATAATAAAGGGTATATATTCCTCTTTATTCCCTATTAGAGCATCTATCAAAGCTTTCCATCTTTTCCTTTTGTGTTTGACTTCTTCGCTATTTCTTGCAGATTGCTTTTAATTCACGTGCAACAGTCAAGTTGAAAGAAAATCTTAGTATCAAGTCGAATTTTTTTTTTAAAGTTTGTGAATACACCGAATTCCAGTATATATTTTAAGATCACTTAAATGGTTTATAAGTTATTCATTCCATCCCCCCCCACCCGAAAAAAAAAGCGTTTATTGATGACGATACAGATCTCACTCTAATTGCCACAACTTTAAAGAATGCTTACTATTACAATTTATTAAAAAATAAACTAAAATGTCTGTATATATATATATATATATACACATACACATGCGGATTTCTTGCACTGACAGATTTCGCCTTTTCTATGAAACTCAGTCATCGTAACTACATACAGCGTAGGATAACCGAGTGCTTAAACTAACGAACATCCAGTTCATTTCTACAAAAAAATAATATTGAAATATCGTAAGAAAATGTTTTATTTTAGTTACTGGTATATTTATTTTCGTGCACCAATAATGTTTCCAAAATTTTTTGCATTTATGCAAATTTCGGCTTCTACCTAACACGTGTGCGGGGATTGTATTATTGTAATTAATAAATAACATAATGTAAATATTAATGTAAATAATTATTAATATAAATAATAATACTGTAATAATTAATGTAAATAATTATTTTATTTGTGAATTACCAGATCAAAAACGCAATTTTTTAAAAATCTCCGAAATTGGAGTAGTTTTGGCTAATTTTTGAAACTACATTTGTAAAATATTCAAATTTGAACATTATCATCGCTCCGGGAAATCTGTGATGAAAATTGTGAAAAAGCAGGTCATGTCTCTTGAATGCGGGGAAGAAAGTGGTAGTGCCTGTTTGGAAGGAATATAAAAGTTGAAATTCTTTATAAAAAGTGGAGAGGGTAGAATTGATTGCTCATTATTCAGAAATCAGTAATTAAAATTCATATTTATGAAA
Organism: Parasteatoda tepidariorum; assembly: GCF_982258835.1. NCBI lineage: Eukaryota > Metazoa > Arthropoda > Arachnida > Araneae > Theridiidae > Parasteatoda > Parasteatoda tepidariorum. The sequence continues at coordinate 10,971,258 of NC_141759.1, forward strand.
ATTAACTATTATGTCAGGCTTAAGGAATGCATACTATGACAGATTATCAAAAATTATATCAATATGTGTATATATGGGTCATTCTCACGAAAACAGTCATTTTCATGTCCCCAGCATATTTTATGTTAGTTTTACAACTTACGAAAAAAAAATTTCAGAGAAAGTGTCCTTCTGAATGCAGGCTAACAAAAGAATAAAAATAAAATTATCAATTTTTATTTTTTATTTATTTTAGGTAATTAAAATATACCAATTTGTCATTCCCTCACTTGTCCCCACTGTTGATTTAAAAAAAGAAAAAATTGTTTCTGAAATAAAAATTAAAAAAATTTACAAATTCGTGTCTTTTATTTCAGAATATTATAAAAAAGAATTCAGAAAATCAATTTTAAATTTAATTTCTGATAAAAATATTAACACAGCACTATTTTAAACTTTGTCCCTAGTGTTTCGCGTCATTCCCTCACAACAATGTTCGTATCACCTGCAATCTTCTTAGAATAAAAATATTTTAATAAAAACTTCAGCAGTTGACAACTGGCATCATAGAACAAAATTGCAGTATGTTTCCATCTTCAACTTAAAGAAGCTTTGCTGTGGAATAAATGTGAATGAATCAAACCAGATAAAATTTTTTACATTTGTCATTGTAAATTTTTTTACATTCGTGTCGTTTTTGAATAAAGAAGAAGAATCGAGAACATCGAGAAAGTGGATAATTATATGTTGCTTTCTTGTATGAATATAATTGTATGTGATTGATTTCAGAAATTAATTAGACCTATCCTTAAGAAATTAATTAGACCTATCCTTAAGAAATTAATTAGACCTTAGTTATTTTTAAATTTTATTAAATTTGTCATTCCCTCACTAGTGTATAAAGTAAGGGAATGATGCTGAAGTGAGGGAATGATTCAAGATGAGTATATTATTAATTTTTTTTGCTTGTTTAATCGTGCCTGCCAATTTTATTTCCCAAACCTGTAAAAACTATTAAATATATAAAACTAAATTGTAATAAATATTAAAAACGTGTATTAAAATAAAATGTCATTCCCTCACTTTTTAAACAGTGAAATTAATTAATTTATTTAAATATTAAGTATAATTTATAGGATATATACTTTCTTTATAATGCCATTACATATTTCTATTAATATAAAAAGTTTTAGAGCTTTTTATTCACTTTACTTTTTTGGGATAATATGAACTGAAAAATGACAGTTTTCCTGAGAATGACCCATATATATATTTCTATCCCCTGTCTACTTCTGTTTAAAATATTAAAAATATAATCAAAGCATTAAATTTAATATTTCTGAAAATATAATTTATTAATATAAAAGAATTAATATAATAGAATTTATTACAAATATTTAAGTAAGAGTCGTGGTTTTTTAGGGCATAAAATATTCGACCCCCAATGAGATATTCCAGGTTCAATTTCCAGCGGTGGCTGGTTGATTACAACTTTTGTGAGAAAAATAATTTTTAAATTTAAATTTTGGCTAAAATAATGGTTGGTTTCGGAGTAGTGAATAAATTATTGAATTTATTTAGAAAAACTTCCAAGGCACACATATGATTGAGAAAAATATTGCTTGTCACACTTAAATGAATGAATTGAGACATTTTTCAAATTGAAAATAGTTAGATTTTGGGATATAGAATAAATTAATATTACGTAACATATTTATAAAAAAAAATTATAATAATAAATAACGTCTGCAAGCAACTATGGATGATTGACTGTGTAAAGCTCAGCACTTTCTTTTCTTTCTTTTATTTTATTTTTGTCACCTTCATTTCACAAAAGCAACAGGTGGGGGGGGGAGGAAAGAAGATAGAAAACTTTATTTATTTCTCACCTTATAATATAAATGTAAATAAATTGATGTAAAAATACCGAGTCTTTAAATAATATCTCTTCTTTCGATCATATTTCATGTTTAAAAAAACTCGCAAAAATGTACGTTTTTTAATTTTAGACTTTTATATACTTTATAATTTATATTTATAATAAAACACCCAGTTTCATATAAAGGAAAAAAATCAATAAAAAATATATATTTTGGTTTAAATTTTTAGTGTACATAAAATTTTAACTATATTCAATTATATGCTAGAGAAAAAATATTACAATAAGATTATTTTAAAGATTATACAGTATTTAGCAATTTTATCTGACCACTAATTATAGAAATCGTACAAATGATCTAAATAGAGATCTTGGCTATACGTTCAAACTCAAACAGTGACTGGACGCCGTTAAACTGTTATAATATTTGATGAAAAATAACGGCAACATTTATCACAGCAGAGCAAGGAAAGTACTTCCAGAGGCAGGGTATGCAGCAGTGACAGGCTGTCACAGGAAATCAAACTGTGAAAAACAACATTTTTACTGTGATTTTTGGTGCAGCGACAGTAGCAGTGAAATTTGTCACAGTGGTAGTAGCAGTGATTTTTTCACTGTGACAACTTTTTGCTTGGAGCAGGTTCAGTCACTGTGACAAGTCACCGATCCTTTACTTTTGACCCATCTCCAGTTACAATTAAATAATAAATAACTACTCTTGAAAAGACACCTTGTTTCTGAAAATATCGTTTTTCAAGAGCAGTGTGTAGTGTTAAAAAAAAGACGACAGAATTCAGGTAGCGATTTACTTTTGCTGAGCCTTGACGTGTAATCGATAGTTGACTCATAAATTAAAGCTTTCTTCGCAATTTACTTGGTGGATTTTTAAACAGTGCTCGGGGGGAGAGGTCATCCCTTAAATTAAATACCGTTAGGTGTTACTTAATGGTAAAATATGACACTGGGGCGCATTATTATATCTGCGTCTCTGGAATATTTATTACCGATGTCAAATTAATTCGCAAATGCATCGACCTATGGGAGGTGTTATTTGAGACGACTGACTGTTGGCAGAACAACACGATCATCAGTTGCACTGGAGATTTCTTCAGTGTAGCATGGCAACTTTCCGTTTTCATAGTGGTTAATTAAATTAAGAAAAGAAAAATGTTTGATATTCTTTCTTATGCTAGTGAAAACAAAATGGAATCTCTTTATTTTAGGGAAGGAACATCCAAAATACACCGGAAAATATTTGTAAAAAATCTTCTTATTAAAGTTAAAACCTAGTGCTTGAAAAATCATTCCGCTAAATTTAATGATCTAAAATGAAAGGTCTTTTTAAACTTTATATTCCATGCTGTACTGAATCATATTACTTCAAACATTTAGACGTGGAAAAAGTATACAGAAACACATAATCTTATACCATTTAATTTCGCAAGAAAAGGTTTCTGTCATTAATTTTTATCAAAAATTTATAGACTAAAAAACGTAAAATAAAGAAAGCTTTCTGTAAAAAAAAAAAAAATTGAAAATTGAATTCCGCCTAGCTACCGGATATGACTGCCTAATAGTAACCTTTATCGAATCAAAATTTTTCCTTCCCCGATATGCACTTTGTGCAGCTCTGGAGTGGTCACAGGTTTATGGGCATACTGGCGAAGTATTTTAAGTGGCTTAATTGCTTGGTCAGTTTCGGAAAAAATTGGTGAATAGTTATTTTTATTTAAAGTTTCCTTATTATTACAAATAAATTTTTTAAAGCAATAATAAACTGCCCACTTCCAGTTAATTAATAAACCTATAGTTAAAGAGAATTTGTTTGAGATCTTCAGACAAAAGTTGTTGAGGTCATTAATAAAGCATTAGAATGGTCAAAGATTTAAAATTTTATCTCGCGAGAGCTATTTGAATGATCTTGTCAAAAGTTTGTATTTTGCCACTTAAAACTAAATTTTTTAAAAAGATGTGAACATTTTTATACTTTACAATATAAAAATTGTTTTGATTATTATTAAATAAAATAATGAAAAATATCTAATTATAATTGAGTTTTTACAAAGAATTATCTTTGGATAAACGAACTTCATAATTTTGTGGTAAAATATTTCGATTTGCTTAAAATGTTCCGGAGATACTGTGAAATACGCAAAATATAAAATTCACACTAAGGGGTTTCGAATTTCAACTGCTCTCCAGAATTTCGACCACTCCCCATTTTTTGAGATCAAAAATCCAAATCCGTTCAAAAGAGAAGTTTTGTTTGTTCAATAGAACAAACGATCTTTGACTTCGTAACTTAAAACATGGGCAACAGCAATGAAACAGCACAGTTAAGATTAGGAGCTTGAGTCTTAGTACTAACGAACTCAATCCGTTTTAAATCCGATCAATAGATCAAAAGTTATTGAAAGTGTTTGTTTATTTATTGCCAGTGAAACCTCTCGGGAGCAACCATTCTCTGTTCTTTTGTAAAATGAGACTTGAGAAAAGTCGGTCGGTTCTTGAAGGCTACTTCTATTGACTTCAAACAGTTATAGAAGATACATCATTATTCGCAAACGATTTTAATTTTAGTCTGTGTTATTTTGTTGGAGCAGAATGCCGCTTGTCGTCAAAAAGAAATGACCCCTAATTATGATTAAAAACAACTATTTTAAGAATAGAACTAACTCATAGAACTAATATAACTTATATGTAACTATAACTTATAGAACTATTTTAAATAAATGAACAATATATTAATTTCCAAAAAATTCAAATTGTTAAAAAAAAAAAAAAAAAAAACGATTGAATAGTTGTAGAGAAATTGAATTTGAACTATTGATGCACCTATGAAGAAATTTTTTTTTTTCTAAATAAGATATTGCTTTGAAATTTTAAAGAGTGCACTGGAAAAAAAGGGGGGGGGAAACTGACCACCCTGAATAACTTAAGATCTAAAAATGGATCGGATCTTATTCTAGATAATGTAAGGTTCATGAGAGTTCAAATTTTAAAAATCCAACTATTTTTAAATTCGGTTTTTCAGAAATTATTCGAACGATTTCGCGCAAATTTTGTACTTCGTCATGTAAAATTACATACTTTAAAATTATGTAAAAAAGTATATGTCTCGCAATTCGAAATTTTGTATTCTATTATTTTATAAAATAATAAAAAATAACAAATATTTACTAAAACTTTATTTTTGTAAGGAATTATCTTTGAGCAAACGAATTATTGAATTTGATTAAAAATTTCTCTAGATGTTGCGAAACACACAAAAACTAAAATTAACATTTAGAGATTCAAACTTTAGATCGCTTTCCTGACCAAATTATGGGGACAATATCTGTCAAGATTTTGGGTACCTTTAATAACTTGGAGGTCAGATTCAGAAAAAGTGTGTTTTGGTGCCTGATTTCGAAACTTAAAATATCGTCTGCACTAATTAATTCGAAGATTTAAGGTTATTCCCTGGAACCATTAGGATTGAGTTCTAGAACGTAAAGATCCGATAATTAAATCAAATGTTATTCAGGGTTGTCCTTTCCCCCCCCCCCTCTTTTTCTGGCCCATTGTGCAATCTGAATCATCGGTGGTCATCTTTTACTGGGTAATGTGACCCCATATTAATTTTTCAATCTTTATTTTTAGGCTAGAAAGGCCATATGGCACCTCAAGTTCGGTTATTACATGAGGAATGGGTAAAGGGCCACAATGGTCAACGGAACTCAGGCAAACCTACTGGACAGTGAGTTAGGGTTTGTACGGAAAAAATTAGTAACTGGTTTCAATTTTGATATAAAGAAGCTTAAAATTTCTTAGTATTAACTTTCACAATCAAATTTAAATTTCGTAACCATTACCTTCGGATCTATTTATTTTACTCAGACAAAATCAGATATTCTGGTAATTACAAACATAATGCTAAAAAAAAAAAATTATGAAAACCATACTACCATATTTTAATTTTATATACTATACTGTTCGAATTAATTGGGACAAATGAAAAAAAAGTGATTTATTGAAACTTTAGCTTTTAATCATTTAAGTTACATTGATACGTGTCTGTATTAATATGAAGTATGTCCTCCTTTAGCAGATATGACTTCAAGAACACGTTTTGGCATTGATACCACTAGTGTAGCGCACATGTTCTTGACTTCATCGTCATGGAACCATACTTGAATAGCACTTTTTATCATTTGTTCTGCTGTCGTGCTATTCATCTTGGCTAAGCGATTCTTTAGAATATGCCACAGGTTCTCAATGGGATTTAGGTCTCGTGAATTACCAAGCCAATCAAGCACTTTTATTTTGTTTCCTTGCATAAAATTCTGGACCAGTTTGGAATTGTGACAAGGGGCCAAATCATGTTGAAATGCTCCGTCGAATGTTTCCATGAATGGAACAATCCTACTATGTAATATATCGATGTATTAGGCTGAATTCATCATGCCTTTTAGAGGCACTAAGCATCCAGTGCTATTTGTTGTGAAGAAACCCCAAAACATTTGTTTAGAAGAATGTTTTACAGTCTGTTGGATATGATCTGGTCTCAGTTTTTCGTCTTCACTTCGTCTAACTACACTTCATTCGTATCCTTGCACAAATAAATGTGTTTCATCACTGAAAACCACTTTCTTCCAGTCATTTACAGTCCATTTTTGGTATTTTCTGGCCCATGCTAAACGTTTTTTCATCATTTTCTGAATTGTTTTCTCCTTTGTCTTCTTGCCTTACGTCCAACTTCTAGAAGCCTTTTTCGTACAGCTGAAGTACTCACATCAACATCACAATCCAATAAATCCCTTCGGAGGTCTGTGCTCGTCTTTCTTGGATTAATTTTATTATTTCTTATTAGACTTTTATCAGTTCTTGGAGAAGTTTTCCATTTGCGTCCACATTTTCCTTTTCTTTTTGGAAAGGATGAGCCGGAATCTTGAAATGTTCTAAGAATTCTGGAAACACAAGATTTCCCTACACCAACTGCTGTAGCGATGTCTCTTACAGTCATAGAAGTGTGTTCATTAAGAGCGATAATTTTAGAGCGCTTCCTCGGACTAATATCCATCTTTTATAAGCACATAACTTGTGTTAGACTAAACTCAAAATTATAACCACCAGTTTCCACACTGAAATGCTCACAACTGAACTACAAATACACTAAACCAGTCAGACGAGTAAATTATAATGAAGGTCTATCAGTCAACGCAGCTCAAGGCAGATATAACTGGTTTGAAGCGGTTCGGGACATCACTGGCAATCCCATACCAACTCGAATGAGAAAATCTTGCTTGTCCCAATTAATTCGAACACTATAGTATGCGTATGAACCGTGTTAATTCCATAGCAAATATTTAAAAATCACAACCAGCTTTTTTTGTAGAACTGCAATCTCAGTCCGACGAATTAAGCGTATTTGATATGCAGGCCAGTGCTGATTTGGTGGTTTAGCTTATTGAAATTTGAAATTATGGAAGTTACTTAATGAATAACGCCTACTTTCTACTCAATTTGTAATTTCAAACCTAAAGATGACAGCATTGTATGAAAGAACTATTGAACCCATAATAAAATAATTATACTTATGAAATAAATATCCTAATAATTACGCTAATGAATTTTTAATGATACCTTTAGTAAATAAGGTTATCTAAAATACATTTAAAAAGACATTTATTTACCACTACATTTCAAAAATAAATGGAATAGATAAAATATTTATATAATATTTAATTTAATTATTCAATTAGACTGAAATCAAAACATACCTAGAGCTCTGATCGTCCCAGTACATATGTGCAGGTAGATGACTGAGCATAATAAGAAATCTAGAACGTTATTGACCCAGGTTTAACCACTAATGAGATCCTGCCTGAATTCCATATAGTAAATCGGAAATGTTTAGGGGCAGGAAGATTCCAATATACAAACGGACGAAAGGAAAAAATGAACTCGATATCGGGAAGGCGGTGCTGTTAGGTAACATTCGCTTCTCAAAAAAAGAAAGAAAAAAAAATCACCATTGAAAATTTTCAGAAGCGTTCTTAGTCTTACTCTTATTTTTTGTTATTTATTTCTTTATTTAAATTTTTATTTATTAAATTTTTTTTGCGCGAAGAAACATAGAATAGTTAAAAAAGAGGTATTGTTTTTAAAATTGGATCTGTGATGTAGACGAAATGAATGGACGTCCCTGAAGATGCAATTTTTAGAAATGAAAGCTAATTTAGTGAAAAAATTTATTTTAGAAAAAAAAATTAGCAATGTAAAACGAACAAACCTCTTCTCATTTTCTAAAGCTAGCTAATTTTTATGATATAAAATTAAATTCAAATGTAAACAAAATTTTTTATTTTTTTTAAATAGTTCTATTTTTCATATTTGGTAAATTTGTTTTTACTAATAATTATATATCTGTAAGAATCATTTTTATTGACTTTAAATTTTATTCATTGATTCGGTTTTCATGACGCCAACGCAAGTGGCATTACCGCACTAAGGAAATGACATAGACAAAAATTAAAACTGTTTACGAAGAATCATGCAACTCAGATAATAGTTTAAACTAAATGGAGGTAACCCCTAAAAGCGACCCATTTTCATTAACGACGATTTTACAGTGGAACAAAGAGTGACCCCGAGAGGTTTCCAATCATTCTGAACATTTTACCCCATAATAATGCTACAGCTTTTACATTTTACACTATTCCTGTTTTAAGAAATAAATTTAAATAATATTGTTAAAGGACGGAGCAATTAAAATTTCTACTCTTGAATGCCGGAAAATTTGTTATCAGCTAGTTTAATATTTTTAATTTAATGCTAATAAAGTATTCATGATAACTGTGTTTTAAATTTTAAATATTATCAAAGAATAATGAATTTTTTCAACGTAGCTACCAGCTATCACTTTTTGTTTCAAAAAAAACTTTTTTCTTCTCAGTGAAATGAAGAATTAATTTATTTGGTTCTTTGATTTTTAAATGCTTTTTGAAAAGATTTTAATCTTCATGATATATATATACGTAAAAAAATATACGTAATATGATAATTATGTATTTATACTTACAAATGCTAACTATTATTATTATTTTCTTTCTTATTGGCTGAATTTAGTTACACAACTAACGCAGAAAAATATCCTCCATGAGGTTTCGAAAATCGGCTACTGTATTCTTTGCTTGTTCAAAAAAAAAAAAAAAAAAAAAAAAAAAAAACGATTGTATTAATGACGGAATATTGTATGAAGTACATTATTCAATTGTTTGTAAACATGTTTAATTTCAGGAGTAAATAAAAGATTAAAGGAAATCATTTGAAAGGAATACTCACATAAATGTCATTCTTGCTTTTACTTAATCTTTGGAAATTTGTTTATTTTAATAATCTTGGTCAGTAGCAATAAAGATTACGAATAAATCAAATATTTTTTTTTCTTTTAAAAAAGGTTAATAAATTGAAAATGATTCTTAAAATTTTATTAAACATCGGCTGCGTTAGTTTTCAATTCTTGTCGTATTGAGCGCAGTCGTTTTATTTTTCAATCACGCTTGAAATAAATTAAAATATTATAAAATACTTATATTTATGTTGTTTTTTTCAAATTTTTCTACCTAAATAATGCATAAAAGCGCACATCATGCATTCAATTTAAAGAAAAAAAACTACTCCAGCTTAAATAAGATACGGTTGGCAATTAATACAATAATAATGAAAATATAGTTATGAATCTACTTATTTTATCAGAAAGCAATTAAAAAATTTTAGACTTTTAAATAAAGTTTCTTTTTTAATGACCACCCGGATTTTGACCTTCGCCATTCGAGTATCAGAAGGGCAGATTTGTTGACCATCACTGTGGGGGCATCATTGAAAATCGGCCATCGTTGCTTAGACAATAAGAAGGTCAGATAGTGCAAAGAAGAGAAAGAAAGAACATATATGTCTTATCCGGGATTAGAACCCAGGAACTTTTTGACTTTCCAGTTCCCCAGTCACCATACAGCCAGATCGGCATAAAATGAATATTGGAAAGACTCCCATACAAACTAAAAAAAAAAAAAAAATATTACAAATGAGAAGTTAGAACTAAGGAATGTTTTTTCTTTTTAAATTTGAACTATGTAGCTGAAAATAATAATAAAATAAATTACATTTCACACATAAGCGAACGAATTCAAATACTGAAATCATATCAAAATTTTCATATAATAAAAGTTATTATTTATTCACATTTTACTAAGTGAATTTCAGCTTCAACTTTCAAATGAAAAGATGTGTGCATAAATCCTACCATTCAAAAAATATTTTTCATAACAAATATGCTACGCATGAATAATTCCCTTAATTAGCTAAATGTGAATAATAAAATGATGTTAATACCTTTAATTATCCTTTTAATAAAAAGTCATCATTCGTGGAAGCAGGGATGCCTAAGTCATGTGTTTCCGGACTTTTTTACTATGTCTCATAACGAGCGACAAAACTGAAATTCCCTCGCATCTTGGTAAAGACAATTATTCCATTACATTACTACTTCTCATTCTCACACTCAGAACTTAATAAGTAAATTGTGCGTAGAGCATAGTAACAAAATGTGGTATTATTATGAATGAGCATACCCTCCAACTGCTACGGAATTTCCGTAGTTTCAGAAATCTTCTTTTCAGACGGTCGCAAAATTAATGTCTTAATATTTAAAAAAAATTAATTTTAGCGTAACTTGTCCACTATTACTTATAAAAGTGCAGGCCATATGGCTAGATTCTTAAGTTCTGATAAAAGTTTTAGGTGAGATCCATTTGCTTTAAAAATTTCTACTTTGGTTCGCTTCCACTAGAAAGAATTATTTTCAAAATTCTCATAAGTTGGAGGGTATGTGAATGAGTAATGAAATATTAAAGTAATAAATTTATATAAAAATTTATTGTAATTAAATAGTGGTAAAAATATTATTCAAAATTTAATTTGGAATTGTGAGGTTTCAATGATGAGATAACTAGTTTATTTTTGAGATTTTATTAGATTTTATGAATGACTATGCAAGGATAATCACAGATATCTGCCAATTGACCAATAGGACTCACTATGTTTTCCTGAACTTCAATGAAGTTAAGATATTTCTTAGAATGTTTTTCGACAGAAGTGCCTAAATAAAGGAAGAGCTCTTAAATTGTTCCGGATTTTCGAAAGATTGTAACAATTTAAACCTTGTTGGCCTTATTAATATTATTGAAAACAAAATTTTATTCACGTTGTCCGCCGTTTAACTGAGGATCACATACAGGCTTCTCGTACTGCCGAGTAAATTGTGGAATAAAAAGTAGGCGTTACTCTCTGAAATATGTAAACCAATATTGGATGGATTATATTTTAGAAAATGATATGCATAAATATTCCTCTTTACTTTTATTTAAAGAATAGGACGTCTGTAATTTCTCTCCATCTTCAAATATTTATGGTTGGCTCCATCCCGGCCTTGATATTGCTTTTACATTCATGTATGACAGTTCTTCGCCAAGTTGAAGTTCGCCAATAATATCAAATAGAACAATTTTTTCTATAAATCGTGAGGCACTGAAATCGAATATGTATTTTATTTTGAGAACATTTGAATGATAATGATTCTTTAAAGATATTTATATATTTTTCAATTATAATGATTTTTCTAAAAAATTTGTATAAATTATTGCTCATAGAATGTAATCAAGATAATGTAATCGTCTCAGAGAATGTAATCAAGATAATGCAATTTAGAGAATAATATATTTTTCTTGCCTCTTTATTTTTAGGGTATATATGTATATATACAGTAGAGCGCCGATTATTCGAACTGCTCGGGACCGAACGTGAGTCGGATAAGGAAAAGTTCTGATAGTTGGAAAGTTATTTAAAATCTAGTTTAAATGATTATTAATGCACTAACTTCCCTTCACACTTTTTCTATGCTTAGGACTGGCAGTACTATCTGAAATAGCTTTGGCGTGTTCAAAAGTTCTTTTTTTTTCAATTTTTAAATATTATTTATTTATTTTTTTGAAGTTATACTTCTTATGCGACTTCCAACAAGGTTGCGTTAAACGTTTAACGCTACATTTTTATTGGCCGGGAAATCACGTGGTGGGATCCAGTTTTCCCTCATTCATTTCCATATTGTTTTGGTTCTCACTAGCATAAAAATAATAAAAGTCATAAAAGTATTTGCGATCGCAACGCTCGAGTACGCCGTCTAGCGGGAGCCTGTTAATATCAGACATTAATTTATCACGTTTTCATTTAGTTCCATCAAAGTCATTGACAGAATCAGACGCCATTTTTTAGCAGCAAATAAGAAACAAAATTTCCCTAAGGAAAAGGCCAAAGTCTTCAATCTCCAGAAAAAATCTCCAGAATATTAGTTAATCTTTCAGGAACAGAACACGCCAAACATTTGAAGAAAAATTCCTCAATAATTTTTAATTTCTATTATCAACAAACTTGCAACTGATGACTTCCGATTTCGGAAACTGTTACAGATGTGTGTATTAAGGTAAAATGCATTTCTTCTGTCTTCAATTCATTACGAATTAAAGTGAAGTTAACATTGCTTTCGTCATTCCAGTGAATAAATATGAATTCAGAACATACAGAATTGTAATAGTTATAGCATATTCTTCTTCGTTATAGAATAGTATATATTTCTGTATCCATATAATTCGGAAAACAACAATAAAAAATTATCCAAGTTACTTGAAATAGTGCCATTTGTGCTGATTCTTAATTAATTTTAATCGTTTTCTTGGTAAGTTTTTTTTAGTTTTGAAAGAATAAGCTATTCTGTTATTCATCAGCTGTCAGCTATTCTGTTTTTAGCTACATATTCAAATTCATATCAATTATAAAATTTTGCTGTGTAGTATGTTATCTAAAAGTAATGAAGGGATAAACTATGTATCTATTATTTGAGAATAAAGTTTTCAAACAAGGAACTTATCATTTTGGAATTCTCCGGCCATTATAAATCAGGTAAGTGCAATGATTTTTACAATAAAAAATTTGCTTGTAAATATTTTTTTTTCATTTGATGATGGTTCTCTACAGAATGGTTTTTTACGTCTGATTAAGAACTATAAGAATAATAAAAAAGGAAACAATATGAAAGTTTTTATTTCAATGTAAAGAATTCTTAAAATCGTTTTTTTTATCCTAAGAATTCTTTATTTTCCGTATTTTAGTTTATAATTTTTTGATAAAAATTGTTCTCAAAATACTTTTTTTGAAAAATTAAATGGTATAACATTATGTGTTTATGTATACTTCTTGTATATTCCAATGTTTGAAGTAATATGATTCAGAAAAGTATGGAATAAAAATTCGGTAGTTACGTATTAACGCCACCGCCGCTACAGATTGGGCGGTTTTTAAGTGCCGCCAATCTACACTTAAAATTTTTGCGACAATTCATAAAATAAAACACTTTATTTAAAATCAAAATAGTCAATCGGATTTCGGTGGAAAATGAGCCGATATAGAGTTTAGCATAGATTCAAAACAATCATATCGCCATATGAACTCTGATAAATAAGATTCCAAATGAAATAACATTTCCAAAACGTACGTTTACCAAGAAAAAGTTTCATGTTGTGGGAATTGGTACATTTTCGTTTTTTCGGTAAAATATTTCCCTCCTGAAAAAATAAAATTGCATCTTGTTTTGTTTTTGGCAAATCCCAAAGACGAATTTTCGTAGCACTAAAAATGGCGACAAAAGAGAATTGTTTTTTTGTTTTTGTTTCGTCAGCATTCTTTATTTTACGTTTCTTAGTTTCTAAATAATGATTTTTATTGAAACTTGAAATTTTTTGATAAAAATTGTTGTCAAAAAACTTTGTTTACAAAATTAAATTTCATAAAATTATGAGGCTTATGTATACTTTTTGTTCATTTTAATTTTTGAAGTATGGATTCTTAAAACTATAGAATGTAAAGTTTAAATAGGCCTTTCATGTTATATCATTAAATTTAGTAATACTATTTCTCGGGCATTAGGTTTTAACTCTTATAAGAATATACATATTTTTTTCTGTTAATGCACAAATATTTTTTCGATGTGTTTTGGATATTCCTTCTCTAATAAAAAGAGATACCATTTTGTTTTCGGTTGTACAAGAAAGAATATCAAGCTTTTTTCCTTTTTAAATTTAATAAGCCACATTAAAGAAGGAACGTTGCAATGCTACACGCTACATTAACGACGTCTCCAGAGTAACTGAATGACGGTTCATATAGAAATCGCAGGTATGCGTCTCATACAACAACGCCCCCTATAGTTCGTTGCGATCGCGAAATGTTTTTCGATCAATATTTTTTTAGTTTGTTTTGATACACATATAGTTTAATAGGGTAGTATTTTTTATTTTTAAATTTAGTGGATAACAATTGTAAAAAATGAGTGAAAACAATCCCACGGAAAATGTGACCGATTTAAGGTTATGTCAAGGTACGTCTCTTGTGAATATCAATTGATTGTTTCTCTTCTGAAATTACATTATGACGCATTCACATACATTATTAATACAAATACATTTTCAAATACAGATCTGTGGCATGGCTAAAAGCCTTTATATAACAAGACGGAAAAGAGAAAAAACTGGCACAAAAGACATTGAAATTCCATCATTTTTTCGAAAAAAAATTTAATATTTCTTACTATCAAGATTTCCTATATAATTTTACTAAATATATAAATCTACTTCTTTTCTTAACACGTTCACGCCGGGAAAAGTGAAAATACTGGTACGGGAAAAGAGAAAATACGGGTAGAAGAACTGTTTCAATATTAGATAATATTCGGGAGGAGTTAATCTATTCTCAACAATAACAAATCACTGTAAGGAAATTTATCACGGCAAAGAAGCAATTCAAAATAAAAATTGCATCCGTTAAAAACAATTGGTAGTTAGGGATTTTTATTATTCCCGGAAAAAAACAAAAAATGAAATTTATTGTTACCAGTTTTTACTCCGGTGCGCTGTCAAGATTTCCTCATCAAACAAACCATATTCAGCATCCCCTTCAATGGCATGGCCATGATTTTTCAAATATTCTATCAAAACAGATAGAAAAATATCGTCTTCTTCTTCGGTTTTGTCATCCACAATATTCAGAGAACTCACAAAATCAGCATCTAGCGTGAACGTGTTAAACAAAGTAGGTATTGTTGAATAGTTTAAAAAAAGATTAATAAAAATCCTCTCGAAAATTAGCAATAAGGTTTTAAGGTTAAATTAGCTGAAAAGGTTTTGTGCTACCAGCCTTTCCTCTTTTCCGGCTCGCTTCCATTCCTGATCGCTGGAATCGCCTCCATTCTCTGCTATGAAGAGCCGACAAGGAAAGACAAAAGTAGGCGTTACCAAATCAGTTCACTATGAATTCATTTTTAAAGAAATGTAAAATATTTATAATTCGGGAATGTGTTAGTAGAGAGTAGATAATAGTTTCACGACATATAATTGTTGAATATGGAATAGAATAATTATAAATGAAATTTGTTATGCAAGCAGAAGTACAACGTAGTGCTTAGTTATTTAATTTAATCATTCCTTTAACTCATCATTTAGTCATGAAAGTAAGTACCAATATATTTTTTAAAATTTAGAAAACACTAAAATTTAAAACAAAAGTTTCACAGTGGTTGGTCATTTTTCTGTAAATAACAGTTGGGATCGTACAACAACCTTGGTTGACGACCTGACTTAGATTGTATCGTAGGCTAGAGATGGGTCGAAAGTAACGTAACAGTGACAGATCCTTGTACCCGGCTCCCCGCTTGTCTACTTTTTATTGCTTTATCACATCCCTCCCAGATCTCAGATTAACTGAAGTTCCGGTAGATGTTTTGAAGAGTTTCAACTTTTCACTGATATTACTTATACGAATTCATAAACTGATCATTTCAATTTATTTATGTTACTGGTAGATTTGTAATTATACTTTTAAAAATAATTTATTTTTTTTATTTGCTGAAAAGTTTACCTCTTGATCAGACGTCCTGATATTGATCTCTTCTTTTTGCTTAATAGAAATGATTAAAAAATTACTGAATTTTATAATTCTTCTTTCACAGGGGCAAAAATTTGAGTAGATAGATATGATGGAGAAAAGTTGAACATCTCTAAAGTAACGCCTACATTGTACTGAAATCGTTGCGTCTACGGTAACAATAGTATTTCCATATAGCAACGGTTCTCAAATTTTTTTTTTCGGCTGTGGAACCCTAAGTGATCTACCTTCTTTAACCTTTTGGGGACGGATGATTCAGAAAAAGATTCGTACAAAATTAGGATGTAATTTATTAAATACGAAACGGTAACTTAAATGTAGTCCTTCTGATTTGACAGACTTACTTAGCTTTTACTTTAATTATTGTTAGTTTAATCATATATATAATCATTGTTAATTCAAAGTACAACTAAATAGTTTTATTTTGAACAAAGTAATGGTGAATTAAATAAATCAAACAATTATAACACTGCCCACAAATAAACTGCTAAAGAATTACTTTGATTACCAGCTTTATCTTTTTACTCTGGTTGATATGGTTTTATGCTGGCACGTATTTGTAACAATCGGCGCGAAAGAGTTAAAACGGAACTCCGAGACTTGGTGAATAAATTTCATTGGAAATTGTGAATATATTATTCAAGGAGCGTTTATTTATTATTTTGACAACATTTATTGCTCAAAATTTTATTAATTACTTTCAAAACATTTAACGGAAAAATGAAATAGTTAAATTTTTTCTTCAAATCATATTATTAATATTGTTCTTTAAATTGGGTTATGTGCCAAAAAAATTGAATTTACAGGCTTAGAGCAGCATCTACTCTTTACAATTTCATTTATAGATAGACTGAGAATAATTTAATTTAAAAGCAGCATCTACTCTAGTTAAGAATTTGATTTACGAATAGACTGAAAAAAAAACTTGGCTTATGGACAGCATCTACTCTAGTTCAAAATTTGATATAAGTATAAACTGAAGAATAATTTAATTTATGTACATCATCTACTCTAATTCAGAATTTAATTTACATATAGACTGAAAAATAATTTACATTATATACATCATCTACTCTAATTCAGAATTTAATTTACATATGGACTGAAAAATAATTTTATTTATGGACAGCATCTACTCTAGTTCAGAATTTGATTTACGTATAGACTGAATTTTTTTTATATTAAGCACAGCATATACAGAATTACAATATGTTCAGAATTTGATTTTTCCACTACATCTACTCTAGTTCATAATTTGATTTACAGACAGACTGAAAATAATTTAATTTATGGACAGCATCTACTCCAGTTCATAATTTGATTGCTCAATTAGACGGCAGTTAAACGATGGTTATAAAAAGAAATAAAATGCATCACAAAATTGAAAATCCAACTTATGTATGAATCATATTATAAAACAGCATAACCATGTTTTCAGCGGTTGGGTATTGGGACAAATTAAAAGACCACAGTAATCTCGTCAGGCATCATAAGACGTAGTAAACAGAAGAAGAAGATAACAGATTGAGAAAATAAAAAATTATAAGTAATGTTAATTCTATTTCGCATTCGGGAAAAAAAGATCAAATAAAAAAAACATCAAAAGATCAAAATAACAAGAGCCAGTATGTTATTGTCGAAAATTTTAAGATCCTCCTTGAAATTCCTAAGTAGCAAACTAATAGTTTAGATGCAATGGTTATTTTAATGTTGAAATTTTTTATAACAAAAAAGTTTCTTTAATGAAATTACTGAAAGAAAATTAATATTATTCATTCTTATCTAAAAATAAATAAATAAAGATGTCATACGTCTGTACGAACTTAAATGTGTCTAATTTGTACAAATCAGAAAAACCGATAACAACTTTTTATGAGGGAATCACTAATGATATGGAAATTGCTAGGTATAATTATGAAATAATTATCAAACTTTTATTATTAACAGAGTTTTGCAATTTAATTTTACATGTTACTTTCGTTGTCTCCAACGTTATTGCTATACACTTCCGATATTAACTAAATTTGTTCACTGTGATTTCCCGCAAAATATTTTGCTGCAGAACATTGCTGCTCAGATTTGTAGAACTAACATAATAATTTAAAAGACTCCATCATTTTTTGAACAAAATTAATTATTAAAAATAGTAAACTGGAACAAATAATGACGTCGTTTGAGAAAAATGTTTTTTCTTCCTGATGTTTTTATTTTAAAAAGAATTATTTGGAGTTTTGAGAATAAGAAACAGTTTTAAATGCTAAAATTGTGGAAGTTAGCTGGAAATATTTAGGAGCCACGGAGACCAGAATTTTGGGTTTGTTTTTGAACTACACATTGCAAATGAAATTATAAACTAAAATCTTAGTTTACTAAATTAGTTTTCATGCAAAGTTTTCAAGTATAAACATATACACTAGTAGTCTTGTGATCGAGAAACAGCCATTTTTGACAATGCCATAGCTTGAAAATATACCAGATGGCTGAGGTCCATTTAAGCCCAAAATAATATACCTACTAAACATTTCTGTAGAAAAAAATTCTCCATACTCAAACTTTCCCAAAAGAGTGCTGTCAGGACCTGGAATATCAAGGCTTTTCAATAAATTTAGCACCCAAAGAGGAATTACAGTTGAAAAGACTAGATCAAGAAGGATTGAGAGTGTGATAAAGTATGTTTGAAAACAGTTTTTTTTCTTCCTTTCATTGCATTAGTTTAGTTGCGGACTCGGAAGGAAGTTCTAGCAGCACACCATGACTGTAAACTTCATCAGAAACTCTTAACTTTGATTTTGAAAGAGTCTAAAGAACACTATTTACAACTGGCAATAGCAAGCAATTTAATGATGAGGTAAATAAGATAAATAAACTCATTAATAAACCTCAAATATAACAATAAAAATAAACTCAAAATAAACTCACAACAAACACTCAAAATAAACTTACACAAAAGAAAAATAACCTCATTGATAGACCTCAATTTCAACCTCATTTACATCTCATAAAATCATCCTCAACTCTGCAATACTTTTAGTTGAGTTTGGATCAAATGATTCACACCTCAAATATATTTATTTGCTTCAAGTGTAAAGAAAATGGCCCGTTCACCTCAAGAATAACATCTCTAAGCTGGTTGCTCTAAAGTAGATTTCCAATAATTTAAAAACAATATCAAGTGTGATTAAAACGACTTCATACACCATAATTATACACCTCGATAGGTTGATCTTTTAATGTTGTTTTTGAATTCAATTTCAAATAAACCTTTAATCAACTTTGACACCTCAAAATAATCTCAAATAATCCTCAAAAACACCTTAAATCCTTTTGCAAAGGATGTCCAGTAAGCGAAGTTGCAGATGATATCATCTTAGGCAGAATGAGTGAATTTATGGCTGATAGCCACATAATCATAGATGAGCAATTTATCTTCCTCGTCAAACACTCCACACAGCATCAACTCACTAGGATCAATGAACATAAACACGAGAAATAGCTGCACAACAGGTACACAGGAGACGTCCTTCTGGACCTATCGAAAGCTTTCGACAACGTACGGAAGAAAGTATTAACTTATAAACTAATTAAATTCAAATTTCTTAGGCCACTTATTGTGATTATCTGATCCTACCTCACATGCAGAAAGTTCATGGTCAACTGCATCACCTTTTTTTCAGAGGTGAATATATATAAAAATATCAAAAGTGATGAGCTCAAGGTAGTAAACTCGGACCCTTGTTATATGCAGACGACGCAGCCATTGCTGACCAGAATAAGTGTATCGGCGATGAACAGGAACATTGCAAATCATCGTTGTAATCTTGTCAATTATTTCAGTAGTTTGGAAATAGTCACTAAATTTGCACAAAACTCAAGCCATTCTATTGACCAAAAAAAAAAAAAACGATAGTTTTAGATACAAAAGATAGTTTAGAAAAAAAAAGATAGTTTTTTTTATTATCAATAACTCATGGGACAATACGATACATATCTGGGTATTCTTTTAGATAAATCATTTACTTTAAACCGTATATGAGGAATATGAAAAATAAATACTTCGCAGCGAAATTTTCCCTGTTCCTTACAATTAAAAAAAAAAGAGTCACCTTTAAACTTAAAATCTTATCTTTAAGGCGATTCTCACTCTTTTACTTGCCTTCGGGGAGAAGCGCAGCAAAACCGAACATTAAAATTCTTCAATGGGGTTACATAAGCCCTGAAAAAATAAACAGCTCCCCATGGTTCCTTAGAAACTAAAATATCAGAAATGACACTCTCAGCCTCCTTGATATGTTCATTAAAAGAGCTGAGAAGCATGAACCACTCCAACCCATTGGTGCCGAGATAGCCTGGTTGGAAGGACATTAGGCACAAGAGGTCGTTGAGTTCTATTCCCGCCAACCCCGTGTACAAAATGGTGACTGGTGCACTTTAATTACAATATTTTCCTAAAATAAGTCGGCAAGTTGCTAATATCCTAAAGAAGTTTGATTTTAATATTATTTTCAGTCCCATTAATAAGATAAAATTTTCTAATCTCAAGCAGCCCATTGACAGTCAAAGTAGCTGGGGTATATTCCAAATTAATTGCCAATGCGGCCTTTCATATATTTTATTTTATTTTATAACCGTCGTTGAACAGCCGACCCAATTTCATGGGTTTACGACTACTAATGTTCAACTCCGTAGCCTTGTAATTTTGAACCAATCCAGAAGACAAGGAAACTCCTGGATCAGTACCCCCAGAGGTATTGATTTGTTGTGGGAACATGGAGGACTTTGAGACTCGACAGATTTAACGTGCATCAGTCACCATTTACTACACGGGGAGTCTTCGGCCGGCGAGGATCGAACCCACGACCTCTTGGATATGGGCCCAGCGCCCTACCGACCAGGCTATCCCGACCCGCAAGTTTTAGTTTGTGGTTCTTTATCGTTTGAAAAAAAATATTTTGTCGAATATTGCATGCAGTTGGCATCTCTGCTTATAGAATTAGGAATACTATCGCCAACCATTTAAAAGTAGCCCCACGAGCTAACTGCAAGAAAGTTGTATTCTGGATGAGGCTTTGAATTTTTGATTCGTGCCTTAAAGTGCCGTGTCAAGGAACATGAAGCTTATGTCAAAAAACACGAATTTAAACGCTCATCTATTGCCCAACATTGTTGGGACTCTAATCATAATTTTAATTTTTCCTCCTCTAAAGTCATTCAAAATTGTTCTTCAATATTCGATTTAGATTTTTACGAGTCTTATCATATTTTCAAAAATTCCAAACTGTTGGTCAATGACCTATCAAGTGTTCCTTATAGTTCTCCTGTTTGGAAATCTATGATAAAACCTAACTAACCCCCCCCCTCTTTGTTTCCTTGCTTCTCATTCATCGTCTTCCGTTCACCCTTCCCTCCTATTGGCCGTTGCTCTAAACCCTCTTGTGACGTCATCTTTCTATATATATTTACTCTGTTCTCTCATTGTTTTCTGTTGCACTGATGAAGGTTGCCCTTTGAGCATCCGAAACAGCTGTCTGCTTTTAATAATATTTTTGTGCTCTTTGACGTTGTCTACCTTAGTTTGCACTCTAAATCAGTCGGGATAACTCCTAAAAGTTTTCATAACAAATTAATATCTATGGGGTCATCGTGGATTGATCGTATTCCGGCTTATGTCAAAATTACGATCTTCGGATGGTTGGCTGGTGAGTGAATATAAAACTGGCTACGACGTATGTGTGTGACAAAAGACAAATTCTTTTCCTAAGATGGCACCACTGGAAAACAAGATGAAACACTCCCATCTGCTTTAAAATATGCTTGCTAGTATTGAGAAGTGGTATACATCAACAACCCACTGAGGGCCGAGTTGGTATGGCACTGGGCTCGTGTCCAAGAGCTCGTGGACATCGATCCCCACAGTCCGAAGATTTCCCGTGTAGTGAATGGTGACTGATGCATGTTAAATCTGTCGAGTCGCAAAGTTCTCCATGTTCCCATAACAAGTCAATACCTCTGTGGGTACTGATCCAGGAGTTTCCTTGTCTTCTGGATTGGTACAAAATTACAAGGTTACGGAGTTGAACATTATTAGTCGCAAACCCAAAATTGGGTCAGCTGTTCAACGACAGATGAAACAGAAATAAAACAACCCACGGAGAGCCGTGATGGCTCAGGGGATAGAGCGTTTGCCTTCCAATGAGGTGAAACGGGCTTGCACCGACCAAGGAGCTGACGTGAAATATCCTCAGTTGTAGACAGATCATGGATGAGAGTCCCCTTGCCGTCGGACAAACCATGGGAGGTTTTCCTCTCCTTGTAAAGCAAATGCGAGTTAGTTCCATCAAAAAGTCCACCACGGAGGAAAATTTCTCCCAATACTTGATCCAGGAGTTCCCTTATCTTCTGGATTGGGTTCAAAATTACAAGGCTACGGAGTTGAACATTAGTTGTTGTAAACCGGAAAAATTAGGGTGGTTGTTCAACGACGGTTATAAAATAAAAATAAAGCATCTTGTAAAAACAAAGAAACAATGACCTTGGCGATCCCAGCAGCAGGAGTAGACAGATCACACAGATGTTCACAGACTTTTATGATGTTTCATAGATGAGCACTCGCTGGAGAACTCATCTATGAGCACACGAGAGATAAAATTTACCATAGGATGAAAGAATACATCACCATAGGATGAAAGGAGATTGTTTAGATTGGTTCGCGTTTAATTCAATTAGGCAAAAGATTTCATTTTCTTGCTGTTCTGAGCTTATTTCATTATTGTAAATGTTTACGTAATACCAGTAATAAGTTTTATTTTCATAAACTTATGACTCCAATAGAAATTATCACAAAAATTTAAATAGTATTCCTTTTGCACAATTAAAATAATTAAAAGAAATATTTATTGAGTAGTATGCATCATGCATTCTAGCAAAAACAAAACAAAATACTGTCTGCAGTCACAGTATTTATATTAACTGCAAATCAGGTCTTATAAGAACTTAACCACAGCAGTAGGGGAGAGTGGGGTCAATTGTAACAGGGTACGATTGTAACAGAGCAAAAATTTCGAGTGTCTGGTTCTAGATTTGGTTCCTAGGTAACGCACAAGGTGTATTTAATAAATCTACACGTACACCCCTGCTGGCAACCATTTTTATGTACTTTTGAAAGAGTTACATCACAAAAGATATTTTCACGCTACGTAAGTACTTTTTTTGGTATTAGAATATTATATTGTAACAAAGTAATTTTGCTTAAACAAATAAAAATTATTAACCGAATATGTAATTGGACACCTTAATTAACATTTCAAAGGAAGAAAGATTAGTTTTGTTAATTAACTAGCATTGTTTTTAACAAATGAAGCTGAAATGGCGTCTTGGGGACGATTGTAACAATAAGTAAAGGGACGATTGTAACAGCTGAAAATATATAATCCTATGTTTACAAACCATTACTTAACTCTTTAAGAACCACCAATAGTTTCCAATATCATTTATATTATGTTGCATGTGCATTATTTTATTTGTCACCTTTCACAGCATAAATTAAAATTTTTAACCCCCTAAAGTTAAAAGTTTAACCCTTTAGGTCTGTGCTCATTATTATTTATATTCCTAAAATATCACTACTATTTTGATCAATAAAAAACATATCACATCTATGATAATATGTATAATTAACTATGTTTTAGTTGAATTTATGAACTGTTACAATTGACCCCGTAAGTGGGGACAATTGTAACAAGTGCACGACTGTCAGAAATTGTTAATAATTAATATAATAACATTTAAAATAAGGTATTTATTCTTTTTTCTAGTAGAGGATAGTCTACTTTACTCGTCTGTCAATTAATACTAATAATATATTGGATTTTTTGTTAGCTAAAAATAGTTAAGTAAAAAATTTTACAATTGACCCCACTCTCCCCTACTGTTACTATTTTTCTTGCCACCAGTGTTTTTTTTAAAAATTCAGTGAATTCAATTGTTGTTTCATAATGAACAGCCATTTCTTCCATTTATTTATTTGAAATCTCAGGCTAAAAATACATCTAAAAACTAATGTAGTTATATATCTCGTTACAGTAACAAAATCAAAGGCAAATTTGTTATATAAAAATAAAGTAAAAAGCTAGCTTGTTTAAAGACAAAGGTTTCAGCAATTTTACAAAATCACGTTATCTCCCTACCCACAAATAGCGGTGTCATTTTCGACCAATAAAATGTAATTCATACCACCTAATTTCCCATAAGTAGTGATGTCATTTTCAACCAATAAAGTGTAATTCATACCATGTTCCTTCCCTTAAGTAGTCATGTCATTTTCGACCAATAAAGTGTAATTCATACCATTTTCCTTCCCACAAATAGTGATGTCATTTTCAACCAATAAAGTGTAATTCATACCATCTTCCTTCCCACAAATAGCAATGTCATTTTAGACCAATAAAGGGTAATTCGTATCATCTTCCTTCCCACAAATAGCGATGTGATTTTAGACCAATAAAGTGTAATTCATACCATCTTCCTTCGCACAAATAGCGATGTCATTTTCGACCAATAAAGTGTAATTCATACCATCTTCCTTTCCACAAGTGGCGCTCGTGGAGGGTCCCCCTCACAACCTGATGAGCTTTCACCAAACTGGAGGGTCTCCCCTCCCTACCTCTACCTCTCATTTACTTTTCAACACAGCTTATCCAGTCTAATAACACCTTCCTCATGCTTGGAGAAAGCTCTGCCCCCCTTCAGCCTAGGATATATCCTAGGATATATATGAGATATCCTAAGCATCCTCTAATTTTAATTTATTTCTTATTTTTGATTTACATATGTTTTATTTCACTTATCCGTATTTCACACACCCCACTAACCCGTTTAGTTTAATATATTCCTATAAAAAAAATTTCTTTTGATTTAACCTGTACTAATCTTGTACATGTTTTTGTTTTTTGTTTGTGTTGCCCTTTTTTTCTTTTCTCCACACTTTTCATTTTGTCCAACTAATTATCCACCTTTCTAATTATTCCTTTTAATTCATTCCTTTGAATTTGCAAATAATCGTCAATTAGTGAGATGGCCTGATACTCTTTGAATTATTTCCTTTTTTTCCACAATTTCAGAAGACCTTATCAAATAAAGACAATTAACTAATTAAAAAAAAATTATTCAGTACGTGATACATAAATCAAAATATCTAATAAATTGAGAGTTACAAAAATATTTCTCACAAACAAATTACAATTAAATATTTGTCATACTAAGGAAAATTATATTTATATATGCATTAGAAATTGCTTACAGCAAATACAAAATAAATTTCTTAACTAAACCAAATTTCAGTCAATTTATGGCGATGACGTATGCAGGTGTAAAACATAAATTTCCTTATGCCAACATCTTTTATAAATTATATTGATTTTAAACTTTATAGTCGAAGAAAAGTGTTGCCAGTGACTGAGTCCCATCTGCTAATTTCTCGTATACTACTCCTTTAGCACCATTGATAGGGTTAGTAAATACGACCATTGATATATTCCCTTGTTGATTCAGCGTAGCTGATTGTTGATTTACGGGTTCGTTAACAAGATTCGATGCAATGTCAAAGTATTGCTCTGGTGTCAACAACTTATCACCAAATTCAGAGTGTTTGAAGACATGGTAAATGGCTGCTGATTCGGACGCAAATTTGGGAACTGCTTTTGCATTAACTGGTAGAACAGTGCTCTTCAAGTTAGTGTACACCTCATCAAGAGCTTTGAAACTGTTCTCGCGGTTAGTTTTGAACTCATTGAAAACTTCGTTTCTAAAATGCTCTGATCTTTTACCCTGAATTCTATATTTTGCAAATACGTTTCTGTTTACGGGTCCATTAATTGTTGCTTCATCGAAAGCTTTCTGGTAATTTGCTTCTTTGTGGACTTTCAAATCATTCAAATACTTCGATGCAAACTCTACATAATTACTATAATCACCCGGAGTCTTGCAATGACGCATTTTGGCAAACTCGTTTGCTATTTCTAAGACTTTAGGATCATAATTTTTACCAGAACTTGTCATCACATTAGCCAATCTGTCCAATTCAGACGGCTTCATATTTTTAAAAATATTCTCTTTTCCGATTTTTACAGTTTCCAGGTTGTCCGTTTGAAATGCTCTTTTCAATTGCGCTATAGCCTCGCGCCTCTGGTATTGCATTTTAACGCGATTCTTTTGCAAAACTTTTTCAATACTTTTCCAGTACGCAGCATCGGTCATAGCGGAGTTTTTAAGTTTGTGAGAGGCGTCAAGAATTGCCCGACGATCCATGTCTGAGATTTGAACGAGTTTATTAGGAGCGATGTGAAGCTCATTGTCAATATTAATAAGACCAAGTTCTTCAAAGGAAAATTGTACCTGGTGTCCTTCAAGATCACTTCTAGCGGTCACAAGACTTTCAAAAAAAGCTTGTTTATCCCCAATATGATTAACTGCCTTGATTTTACTGGCGTTTTTATGCAACTGGGATTTTCCCTGGACTTGATCAGAGAGCTTGAAAAGTTCCTCTATCTGCTTCGGTGTTAGATTATCACAATATTGGTTTAGTACTTGTTTTTGGGTGTTCTTTATGATTCCTTTCGCTGTATCTGCATTCAGAAGACTATTCGAAAAGAAAAGGACAGATGCAGAAAATTGGAAAACATCAAGAGATGTTAGTTCACCTTTATCTGCTTTATCAACTAATACAATGAAACCATTCAAAGTCCCCAGACCATTAACAGTTAAACTACCAACAGTGACGACATTATATGTGACACACAATGCTTTGGCTGCTACGTTTCCAGCTGCAGCTGATCGGGTAATAGTGGTACACATACTGCTTTGGGCCATGCCTAAAGCACTACCTACAATTCCAAGCCAAGCCATCCTTGCTTCTGAATCACCTAAGCTAATACTTTGACCATGATTATGACGATCTACTAGATTCACAACATTTTGTGTGGCAAGATAGACCCCAGTACTTGCTGAAGTTACCTGTACAGCAACAAGAAGTGGGGCAGCTATCGGTACAGTTAATAAAGAAGCTACCATGACTGTAGTTGAAGCAAAACTCACTACTGTCGCTGCCCCATTGAAAAAAGACCAAATTCTATTTTTTAGATCACATTCAGGAGATGTACCAAAGTCAACTAGAGCTTGACCGTTGTTACCTAGATACAAGCCATCGCGTGGATAGCAATACATACATTTAGGTAAACGGTTTGAGTCCAAATAATTTCGCCAGCTTTCATAGACACGACAATCTGAATCCACGAACAAGGTCTGGTTTTGTTTTCCTTTTACCTTAAACACGGGAATGTTAAACCGTTTCTCCCAAATTTTCCCAAACACGAAAATACAGTAAAATCGAATGATTCTGCTGCTGTTAGAATATTCCAAAATAGTATCGGCAATGCGTTTTATATTTTTAAACTGTTCTGGGTTATACCCTAAGTTATTTCCACCTGGAAGATTTTCTGGTTGACCGTACAGACCAAATCCAACTTTACGTTGAAGAACTGTTTCGTCTGTCTTGTCCCACGCGTCCCAATGTCTATCTCCCAAACGAAGAAACATATTTTGTTGCAACGCGCGTGCTTCTTCCTTCCATGCTTGAACATCTGGTGCACCCCAATCTGACATGAATGTAGTTGAAGCAAAACTCACTTCTGTCGCTGCACCATTGAAAAAAGACCAAATTCTATTTTTTAGATCACATTCAGGAGATGTACCAAAGTCAACTAGAACTTGACCGTTGTTACCTAGATACAAGCCATCGCGTGGATAGCAATACATACATTTAGGTAAACGGTTTGAATCCAAATAATTTCGCCAGCTTTCATAGACACGACAATCTGAATCCACGAACAAGGTCTGGTTTTGTTTTCCTTTTACCTTAAACACGGGAATGTTAAACCGTTTCTCCCAAATTTTCCCAAACACAAAAATACAGTAAAATCGAATGATTCTGCTGCTGTTAGAATATTCCAAAATAGTATCGGCAATGCGTTTTATATTGTTAAACTGTTCTGGAGTATACCCTAAGTTATTTCCACCTGGAAGATTTTCTGGTTGACCGTACAAACCAAATCCAACTTTACGTTGAAGAACAGTTTTGTCTGTCTTGTCCCACTCGTCCCAATGTCCATCTCCCAAACGAAGAAACATATTTTGTTGCAACGCGCGTGCTTCTTCCTTCCATGCTTGGACATCTGGTGCACCCCAATCTGACATGGTATCTAAACGACACTTTCACAATGACTACAAAAGTTTATTACGAACTACCACTCGATTGACACAAAGCCAACTGTTTTGAAAGATCAGCAGACAAAATATACGATTCACCAGTGTTTGTAACCTTTGCTTATACTGTGTAAATCTCTATTCTCAATCTTTACTGTCTAACTGATATCTGGATGGCTATTTTAGTCTTCCGATTGCTTTTGGCCCTAGCTACTCCACCACCAGTGACTCGCTGGAACTTGCTTTCTCTCTTGATCGGTTAGAGTTGGTTCATCCGATGTCTTATAAAACACATTAGGATCGAAAGAACTGTTCACGTTCTTGAACTGTTGGTCCCAACCTTCTACGTCTTCTGCGAGTTTGAAATTTTGAAGCGCAGCACCCAAAAAGTTCCCTTTACCGTCTGGTAACTCTTGATATTTCTCAAAAATAAACTCTAACCCAGATCTCGTTATTTTATAATTTTCTATATGGGCCTCGTCAATCTGATCTACACTACATGACACCCATGCACCAATGACATTTAGTGAATCAGCAATCAATGGTCCGATAATATTTCTTTCTCTCGCACTCAGTTCAGTTTTTGCTACTTCAATTTTGAAGACAGTCTCTAAAATTTTGTCAACCAAGCAAATGGTCTTTCGAAACTCAGAGCGTGGGATGAATTTGACAGTTTTCAAACTTGTTAGCAATTGAATCAATTCTTGAGGTGTACTCATACCCCTGAAACAGACAAAAAAATATATTATTAATAAATAAGTAATTACGAGATATATCGATTTAGGAAGCAATCGTTATTACTAATAAGTTGAACAATTAACTGTCCCCGATATATATTTGTTGATTTTCCAAAATATAAAAGGTGTTTCAAAAGAGTCCCGTAAAACTTTGAGGATAGATCGAGCATACTGAAATACATCACAATTATGCCTAAAAACAGGCCTAGTTAACGGTATGACACTCTATCAAAACAATTAAGATCCATTTCAGAAAAGAACAAAATTAATTTAAACTTAGATTTTTGACTTTGAAAGGTTAGAAACCAAGTAAATCTGCATTCTCTATTACTGTGGAAATGCTCGAATACCAACAAATCTTACCATTTAACCATACACAACGATTATTGAAACAATCAGGCAACATATTTTATAAATGAGAGGATTGCATGTTTTTAGGATGCATATTGTTCCGATGTGGAAGATTCTATTATAGTATGGTCAAATGTTTCTCAATGTGATATCAATAGTTTATTGGTGTAAAAATAAAGCAATCGTTTGCATGCTTCAATGAATGATGGAATAATGTCCCACACCTTATTCAACTCAAAGGAATGAACCATACTATACAAGAGCACTTTATCAGAGACTTGACCACTCTTACTGCTCTCCACCCTTTACCCTGTTAATGTAGTTTTATTTTGCCTCATTCATTGCATTGCACACCAAACATATTAATATAATAATAATATAGGAGTATAATATTAATATGAACAAATGTATTAGTTATGTATTTTTCTTAAATGCATATTGTTTCGGCTTTGGTAATAAATTCTTATGATATTTTCCTCATGCAAAACATGCCAAATTTTAGCAGATTTTCTTTCAAGTTTTGTATTTCTCTGATTTTTGTATTTGTTTTTCATCTACATACTCAAAAAGATCACCGATGCAGTTTTTGTAACACTTGCAGATTACGTAACACTTTTAAGCTCAGCAATTCTTTAAATATTTGCCTATGTTTATGTCATATTTTTTTTATATTTTTGTGTCATATTATATTTGTTATGTTATATTTTTTTTCTGGTATTTGTGTTTCTACATATAAATCCATACCTATCTCGACGTTCTGTTTCTGCCCATGTCTCCACGCACACTCCTTGGCCTATGGATGAAATCCATTCTCAGTCATAAATGATTCACCTCCCAGCAGTGCACAAGTTTAAGCCTAGACCACCAACCTGGGTTGCTAGCAAGAATTTTGGAATCGATGAATCATTGTTAAATCTTTTGATCAATTTGTAGTGCTTATTATATGGCGCTAGGCTATCCATCCTTGCAAATTTCTGTGCTCTAAGTTAGGCAGTAATTGTGTTGAACTAAACCGAGCTATTTGACCGATTTCGTTCCAATTTTATTTTTTGCTTTGCAAAATTACATCCATTAAAATAGTTTAAAACTTTTTTAACCTTAAAATTCAATATTTTTAAGAATATTATCTAATCAAACTCTAAAAAAATACTAAATTAAGTATGTAAATTATTTTTTTGCGTTTATCTTTGTATAAATGAATTTTATGATTGTAGGAAAAAAGCTGTCGATTCGCTTAAAAAAATCTAGAGATCTTGCGAAAAGTAAAATTACAAAAGTAAAATTGATATGCGAAAAATAAAATTGACATTAAGGGGTCCAAACTTTAGACCGCTCTTTCGACCAAATTATTGGGATCATATTTCCCAAAATGCGGGGGGCGGGGCCTTATTTTTACTATATGTTTTGAGGGTCAGGCATCCAAATCCGTCGGGAAAAAAAGTATGTTTATTCAGAGAAATTACGTTTTTATGTCTGATTTCGTAACTGAAAATACTGTCTACCCAAATTAATAAGCATATTTGAGGTCATAGTTTGTAATCAGTTAAATTGAGTTCTAAAACGCGACTTTATTAAATATCATTAAATCCAAAGTTATTGATAAAGGTTCGTTTTAGTTTTTTAATTTATTTTTTATTTTATTTATTTATCTTTGCGCGCGCGCTGTACATTAAGGATTAGGGGAGCAACAAAAACTTCTGAACAAGCCATATTTTAAGCAAGATCGAAAATGTTTTTAAATGCACTAAAATTACATATCTATTAATACGTTTTTCTTCACTTAAATGTCAACTAGGAGACTTGATTAACCTTTGCGTATAAAATAGATTTTTATTTTTAAAAAAAATGGAACGTTAAAATATCAATTTTACTTTTAACAGCTTGAAGTACTTTTTGTTGTCAAAGTTGCAAAAAGTGCAATAGTTTGAAAAAAATTATTCAAACTTCCTGAAGCTGATTTTCTTTCCTCTTTCGATATTATTAGAATAGTAAAAAGCACACAAAATTTTAATTAAAATAATAAAATCACTACGAGCGATTTTTTAAAAAATTGTGACGAATAATCGGATTTAAATGGGAAAGTAGTAAGCATAATATCAAATGTTTACAATGGTAAATGAGTTTTTGAAATTATTTTCTTAAATAAAATGAATTAAGATTTTTTTTCGAAGAATATTTGTGATATACAGAATTGAAGAAAACAATTGTTGTGGGAGGACTAACTCTCATGCATGTTAATTATAAAAGAACATAAAGAACAATTATATACTGGTTTCATTTTCCAGTGAATAATGCAGTCGCGATTTTATGGAGAAATCAAAAATGACATCTCAATAACAATGACAAAAACATCTCGCCAAAATCACTTATAATTTCTGAAAATTTAATGAAAAAAAAATTTTTTTTCTGTGGTTTTAATAATGGATATAATTACAAAAAACTAAGAACAAAAGCAAGTAAAACAAAACCGCATGACACGTGACTAAAAATCTTGAACACCAGAAAGCATTTGAAATTTTTCGTATCTCTGGACAGTCTTTAGAAAGGACTAAGAGAAGAAATAAGCGCACTATTTAAATAACTGGTGCAGTCATCTATTAACAGAATAAACAAATATAAATAGTACACACTAATAAATACTCTGTTAAATATATTGAGTGTAATTAAGTAAACTCAATTTCTTTAATTCATTCTTCAGTTAATAACATCAAATGTTTTAAAACATTTTTTGTTATTAATTGAATAAAAGAATGTGAAAACAAAAAACAGTGATGATACATACGTTTTGATAATGATACATACGTTTGACAATTGGAAGTGAAATAGATGTTAATTCCGTTTCGATAGCCTTTTTAGTTACATTACATTATGTAAAATAAAGTCACAGAGAGAGGAATAAATATTTATGTCACAGGTGAGGAATGATGCATTCATTATTATCATTCAATGTAGAAATATTTATGATATCAAATTATAACATTCTTTAATGATACATTGATAAATCAATGAAAGATTATCTGCCTGCCTTTTACCTGTCTGAAAGTAGTTTTCAAAAGATAACGTTTCGAAACTATTGTTTCTTTGATAACATATCAACTGATTCATTTGATTAACACTCTAAAATAACTGAATAATTTAAAACAGAGTTAAAAATACGAAGAAAACAAGGACAAATTTATATTTTTAAAGAGAAGAAAAAGAATTATTAAAATAGTGTTTCTTTTTTAAAAAAAACATTTAGAAATTTCAAAAAATTAAAAAAAAAAAATTCAGTAAATTTGAAAATGAAATAAGGAAAAGATCTAATCTCGCCAGCAGCTTACATCATTATATCGTAAAAAAAGAGTGATTTCTATTTTTGTATTAATATAACCAAAGCAAAATATAATTATAAAAGTGTGAGGAGCACCAAAAATATTTTTTATAAAACAATTTATTATCATTTTTCTTAATGTTCTTTCCTTAATTTTCCGCTTTTTTTTTTCTCATTCGTCTTTTAGTTTTATATATATATATATATATATATATATATATATATATATATATATATATATATATATATATATATATATATATATATATATATATATATATATATATATATATATATATATATATATATATATATATATATATATATATCTGTGAGTGTGTGTCCCGCAGTGGCCTGATCGTTAAGACACGGTTCCCAGCAGATCACCGAAGTCAAGCATCACTGGCTGCGGTCAGTGTGCGGGTGGGTGAGCCACTTGGATCAGTCTGAGTGGGGACAGAGGGTGTGCGGTATTGGTTCTCGTTAAACTGTGCTACCGTAAAGTGCTCGACTTCGCGTGCAGGTCGTTGGGCTACCGAAGCTGGGATGCCATCCTCTCGACAGAGGATCAAAATTGTGATGGCATGTCTTCGGATCATCCTCAGGGATGCCTCCCAGACCGTCGCCAATAGCCCATTGTGCAGCTCTAGTGCGACGTAAATGAGACTGCAACAACTACAATATATATATATATATATATATATATATATATATATATATATATGTATAAATGCCTTGGTTACCATTAATGAAGTCCAGCAACACAATTAAATTATTATGCTTATTCTTTAATAAAAACATGAGTCACACAGACTCTTAAACAATTAAGATCGAACCACACAGGTTCCAGTTTCAGACAGAAACATATTTCAATTAACTAATATCATAGTCACTTAGAGTCTTAACCACTAAGGTTACCAGTTTCACTTAGAAACAATATCAACTGACTCTCTTCATTTACATCGAGAAAGTTCCAAAACATTCTTGTTCCGGCGGGATAACATAGAGGCTGTTGTCTCGCTTATTACACACACACACATATATAATATATATATATATATATATATATATATATATATATATATATATATATATATATATATATATATATATATATATATATATATATATATATATATATATATATATATATATATATATATATATATATATATATATATTAGACAAAGAATCATTGGCCCATTAATCTAGAATTCGCTCAGATCCAAACGAAAAAAAGGTAAATTCCAAGTGGAAGTAGTGTGTAAACGTAAATACAACAATCATTTACAAAAAAACGGCTCTTATAATATTAAAATCGAACAAAACAAATTTAATTAGCATTTATTAGTTTCAAACAAATTTAAATGGTATTTATTAGTTTCAAAAAAAAAATTTGAGCTTTCTTTATTTTTCAGTCCTCAACTAGCATGAAAAGTTAATTCTCTACACAATATAATTTTCATTTTAATAATTCTTATTAAAAATGAAAAGAAAGAAGTATACTCATTTGAAGTCCTAAAGAAACTCTTATGCTCAAAATACAAAAACGTTATTGAAATCTGCAAAACTACATTTTAAAAAAAGCGAAGGTATTACGTACATGAAAATGTGTTTAATCAAAATGTGTTTAATTTCAGGGGGAAATATGAAGGTGTTTCTAATAAGCATCTTTCATATTTTATGTCTCCTCCAGCAACCAAACATGTTTAGGTGCTTCATTCAGCTGCCTCCTTCAAATGTGATTTCTCAAATTTCAATATTTTTTCGTTTTATTTCCTAAAATATTTAAAATTTTAATCATCCCCCATGATAAGGAATTTAAAAAAAATAATTATGGGCGGTATTTATGGAATAAATGGTTTATGTAAATATGAAAAAAAATTACAAATAAAATTTCAGAACTCATTCAAATTTTGAAAAATGCAAATTTGATTTTAACTCTACGAAGATTAAGAGGTCAAAGTATCCTTAGAACAATTATTATTTTTTTTATGAATAAAATTTAAAAAAGAACACCTTTTTATTTGCATGACGTGCTCACTTCAATGAAAATCAATTATGTTTTTCAAATTAGTAATATAACTCAAATTTCTTAAAAATTCAAAAAGTGCAATCCCTCAATTTTTAATTCTTTAAATTGCTGCAATATTTTTGGAGAAAGTTTTTTTTCCTGCAATATGTGCCCTACAGAAAATATGCTTCATTTGCTTTAATATTTTCTATGCTTCTTTTCATGAAAATTGGAAAGAAAAAGAATTAAAAAAAATTCAAACTCACGGATATAAATAACATGCTGTAAAAAGTTCCACAATTTTAAAAGTGCTTATTCAATACACAATTTTATTTTAGACTGATTGTGAGAAAAAACATTTACCCTAAAGTTCGATCTTCAACAGAAAAATAATTCCTACGAATTCAAATAACATCTAAACATTACAAAAGCACGCATGTAAAAAAGTTTCGTTTTTGCTTGAAAAAACTCCGTATTTTTTCCATTTAAATTTATCAAGTCTAGAGCATTTTTATTTTCAAAACTTTATAATCAATGCAAATTCCTTTCTCTACCTAGGTAGAGAAGGGAATTATTTTTAGTGAGTTTGGAATTATTTTAAAATTTAATGTAGGCAATAAATTATTTTTCAATACATCTGCTTATAATTGGTTAATGTGACGCCTCAAAATTAAATTAAGGAATCTAATAATTTATTTAGATGTCATAAACAATCATTTAAGAGTTCATAAGATTCGAACAAGCAATTTATCTGCGTCAAAAAGAATCATGCTAAATGAAGCATGAACAACAGTTTCATTAAAACTCATTTAAAATTATTACACAAATAAATTTAAAGGATTTAAATTTCTATTTTTTATTATTGTCAGGGAATTTTCAGCATTCAAGTAAAACATTTATGAAATTTAAATCAAATAATAGTACACTATCAATTAAGAATCAATAAGCTTCAAGTGTCAATCTACATTGTTATTGATTTTTTTCTTTCTTTTGAAAATAAAATTAAACTCTTTGCTAGTTTTTTTTTTTTTAAATAATAAAAATTTCTGCTCTTTAATAACATCTGAAATGGGTTTTTTTTTTCAAGAATAGTTTTATATTTGGTCAGAATTTATAAATATTTGCACAAAACAAATGATGTTTTAATTTATTTTATTTCATCACCAAAGGTTTAACAAAATAATGAATGTCTTACTAATTTAATATTAAAACATCCGCTAACAAACACTAAACAGCACTCAAAGCATTTTAATTCTTAAATACGACTTTTTTTATTATGCAATCAAGAAGCTTATTATAAAGTCTGGAGAAGAAAAAAAACAAATATGAAAAGTTGAATCACATTTACTCGGCTATTGGTTGCTACTTGGTAAATGTCGCGTTTAATTGAATGCATCCATTTTTTATATTAACTCGTTTTTGGA